>NC_046384.1:7951174-8193674 GCF_011125445.2 Fundulus heteroclitus
ACCCCATCACTTCATTATGTTGTGAAGATCAGCAGAAGCCTCATGATGAACCATTAATTGTACCGAGGTCTGGTGACCCAGGGATGTACCTGGGGGACTGGAGTTGGGCGTCCGTGGTCTGGCACATTCACCCTGTAGGAGATTTCTCCTACAGGGTTTCTCCTACGTTGTCTCCAAGTTTCTTCATGCAAAGAAAAGTGTGGCAGAAAAAGCTGCGTAAGAAACAGAGATAACTGCAGCTAAGCTCGTGGAATAGTTTTTGGGGGAAGATTCACAAGGCCAAGACCACTGGTGGTTGAGTAGGACCGTCCTCTCTGGTCCCTGAGGGTCCCCTCAGGTGGCTGACATATTTTATGGCATGGCGGTCATAAGTGATCGACGGTCGTGACTAGTGTTGCGCCGATGCCATTTTTTGGCCCCGATACCGATACCCGATACCTGGCTGTGCAATATTGGCCGATACTGATACCATCTGTTTGAAATTGATGTGTGTGTATGTATATATGAAGAACTGCATACTACTTAGGGTAGTAGAACTTTTTATTGCCTACCTGGAATGGGTGACAATAGTTCAATAAACTTTTGGCTCTCAAAGGCCAAAATAGTGCAACATTCATGAAATTATAACATGTATAATAGTAGTGCAACACCCTGTAGGAGCTTTCTCCTACAGGGTTTCTCCTACGTTGTCTCCAAGTTTCTTCATGCAAAGAAAAGTGTGGCAGAAAAAGCTGTGTAAGAAACAGAGATAACGGCAGCTAAGCTCGTGGAATAGTTTTGGGGAAGATTCACAAGGCCAAGACCACTGGTGGTTGAGTAGGACCGTCCTCTCTGGTCCCTGAGGGTCCCCTCAGGTGGCTGACATATTTTATGGCATGGCGGTCATAAGTGATCGACGGTCGTGACTAGTGTTGCGCCGATGCCATTTTTTGGCCCCGATACGATACCCGATACCTGGCTGTGCAATATTGGCCGATACCGATACCATCTGTTTGAAATTGATGTGTGTGTATATATGAAGAACTGCGTACTACTTAGAGTTGTAGAACTTTTTATTGCCTACCTGGAATGGGTGACGATAGTTGAATAAACTTTTGGCTCTCAAAGGCCAAAATAGTGCAACATTCATGAAATTATAACATGTCTAATAGTAGTGCAACAGTAAGACATAAAAATTACATTAATAATTTAATAATCTCTTTTAAACCCTGAGTTTTGGCTCTCAAATGCCAAAATAGTGCAACTTTAATGAACTTATATAACATGTATAATACTAGTCGGGAGAGAGAAGGCTGCGTTCAAGTGACATACAAACATCAAAATGGTATCGGTGCGTATTTGTTGGTACTCGCCGATACTGATACCACCATTTTAGTGCTGGATCGGAGCCCCGTCCAATACTGGTATCGGTATCAGTGCAACACTAGTCGTGACTCTGGGTTGGGTCTTTTCAGATCAGGATCCCTCCCTCTTCTTCAGGTCGCCCTACTTGTTGCAGCATCTGAGGCATAAGTGGTGATGATTGTTGTGTCATTTCCTCTACTCCAGGGGGGTCTCAAACCTGAGTCGGACTCCAGCTGTTGCACCAGAGACGTCAAAAGTCAGGAGGAAAAAAAGGCCGGGCTGTTTCCTTGAGTAAAAGTCAAATTCTCTGAGAGTTTTCTGGGTCCGGCTTGAGCTCAACGCAAAGCCAGGAGCTCCAGGTGAGAAGCGAGCGTTTCGTTAACGTCTCCATTCAAACGGTTTTGACGGTGCAGTCCAATTAGCACACACTGTACGCCGCTCCCTCTGCACATAACCAAAGCAACCAGGGGGAGGGAGGGAGGGGGCATCGGCTCTGACAGCCCCGACCGTCGGGATGGGCGCCTGCCAAGCCGCTGCTAAATATACACTGGGGTCAGTCCCTTTGTCAGAGCCGGGCCTCAGGTTTTCTGATAAAGCGGCTTTCTGCTTACTGAAGTCAAGTGACAGTTGTGACAGGGGAGAGGTCGCGGGTAGGGGGACCTCAGTGTACGCCGGCGAGGAGGATCTGACCTGTCGGAAGTTGATAGGCACCCAGCGACGGAGGGGTGGGAGTTGTCACCGAGGCCCCTAGATGTCCAGCTTGAAAGGACCAGGGTTGACCTGTTCTTTCCTTCCTGGGATTATGGCGAACCTTTGTGTGAAAGAATACGGGAAAAAAATAAATAAACCCCCGCTTGTCTCCGTCGTTTTACTCGTCTCTTCTCATTACCAAACCGATGCTCGTGTGTAACAACTGATTAAATATTTCTCTGCTAATAGGCCGGCTGATTGGCAGCAAAATAATCACCCCGTGTTTTGATAATTCATTTTGAGAGTTATCAAAACTGAAGAAGTCAACAATCCGGTCCAATTTATTTGACTGACAAGCAGCGCAACACAAGTCATACAGATTAGATTTTATAGCAGACCGTTTTTTTTTTTTTTTTTGCAGAGCGTACACATTTCCCTGTGTGTGCGCGCGCGTGCGAGTGTCAGCGGAGCATTGATGAACTCAGCACAATGCTGGATGGGACTGTTTTGGCAGCTTAGACAGCGAGGCCGAACCTGCGGGTCAGAGATAAACGCCCCTCGCTGCTCTGAGCCGGCAAGAGGACGTCCCATCAGAGACGGAGGGAGAGCAGAGGAAGACAGCACGCTGAGGAACGCATGAGCTTCATAAACTGAACATTGAAGAGTTAAAGTGAATTACGGTTGCATTTTTAATGCCGTTCTGCTTGTGCAATTTTATTTTCTCTAAATGTGGTGACGTTTTAGGGTAAACCTTTTACAAATTAGTACCACTTAACCTTTAGAAACATGAACCAACA
The DNA here is from genome assembly GCF_011125445.2 of Fundulus heteroclitus. NCBI lineage: Eukaryota > Metazoa > Chordata > Actinopteri > Cyprinodontiformes > Fundulidae > Fundulus > Fundulus heteroclitus. The sequence continues at coordinate 7,954,006 of NC_046384.1, forward strand.
CTAAACAAGGTTGTTACTCTCAAAAGAAACTCTTAATATCTGCATTCTGCAGTGTCTTTTACAGTCTGAAAAGCAGAAAGTGGCTTGCTAAATTTGAGGGATAAAAAAAAAACCTGGAAATTCAAGCCCAAACTTATCAGAATAAATATTCTAACTTATTATCCCAGATTTGCATCAGCTGTGATTTTTGGGGTATGTCTGATCTAAAGAGATCAGGAATAAATGCAATTATAATTTCTATGCTTTGAAATTGTTTGCTCTTTTTCCACCAATTTTCTACAGAGAGTTTCTGGTGGGTTTTGAGCAACATTGTTATATTGAAAAAAAAAACTTTCACTATGTTAAATAGAAGAACTGATTAGAGCAAGTTTTATTTGTAGGTACCATGAGACAAAAAGCAGAAATATAAAACATGAACTCAGATATTTACAAAAACCAACCTTGGTCTCAAAATCCAATATGGCCGACGTGATTCTAAAACATTATGGTAATCAGCTAACTGCCTAATTGACTTGACAGTCTTCAACAGGTTTCCTTTGTCAAAACTAAAGCAGATTTCTGGCTATTTTTTTCCTAATAACACGCAAATTTGCCGCCTTTAAATATGACGTTACACGAATTTGTGTCTCAGTGTTTGACTTGTTTATCTGAAAGTATGACCTGAAAGTTAGCATCGTGTTCTGAAGTCATAACAATGACTGACTTTTATTTATGCTTCTATGTGTACCTGCAAGTCAGAATTTCGGCATTTTATTCAATAAAATCCAAATAAAACAAACTGTGACGGGAAAACGTTCACTTGAAAAGATAGAATTTTCTTCTATAAATCCAATATGGCTGCCGTTGATCAGATAGAGAGTAGTTGTTTTGATCTTGAGCACAAAATATTATTATAACATCAGTCAATAATTCATCAACATTCAAAAGCATTCATTAGATTAGAATTTACATCATAAATATTTACAAAGATCCAAAAGGTGTAGGTGTAGTGTCAACCCTTTAATACTTAATTTTCTTTAACGTTTCAGTCTAACACCTACTAGCAGAATACAGAGAATGCATAATTTAATACAAAGGAAGGTTATAAAGGATAAATAAAATAAAAAATGTATAGCTTTCAATCATGCTATATTTTATTCCCATTTTAAACTATTATGATGTTGCTTTAAGATTTTCTAGAAAGCTCCACGGCTTAATGCCAGCAACACAGACATTCCTAACAGAGCACTTCGCTCTCAGACTGCAGGTCTGCTGGTGGTTCCTAGAGTCTCTAAAAGTAGAATGGGAGGCAGATCCTTTAGCTATCAGGCTCCTCTCCTGTGGAACCAACTCCCAGTTTTGGTCTGTGAGGCAGACACCCCGTCTACTTTTAAGACAAATCTTAAAACTTTCCTTTCTGATAAAGCTTCTAGTTAGAGTGACTCATGTTACCCTGAGCTACCTTTATAGTTTTACTGCTATAGGCTTAGGCTGCTGGAGGACATCAGGGTCTATTCCTCTCACTCTGCTGAGTTCTCCTACTGCTCTCCAATTTTGCATTGTTTGTTGTTATTTCAACTTTTAACTTTATGTTCTGTAATTTTTTTCCTTCATAGAAGGTACACCTGGTCTGGGGTTCTGTTAGCTGTGGCATCACCCAGGGGAGGCCAATCATCCACTATTACCGTCTAACATAGAAAGTACTCCTGGGTCAATGTGAGCTTCTGTGCTTTCTGTGTCTCTGCTCTGTCTTCTCTAACCCCCAGTGGGTCGTGGCACATGACCGTTCATACTGAGCCTGGTTCTGGTTCTGCTGGAGGTTCTCCTCCCTGTTAAAGGGGAGTTTTCCTCTCCACTGTCGCTTCATGCATGCTCAGTATGAGGGATTGCTGCAAAGCCATCAACAATGCAGACGACTGTCCACTGTGGCTCTACGCTGTTTCAGGAGGAGTAAATGCTGCTTGGAGAGACTTGATGCAACCTGCTGGTTTTCCTTAGAGAGGAAACTTTCTGACCAACCTGGAGGATTTGATTGAATTTGACTTTGTAAAGTGCCTTGAGATGACATGTTGTAGATTGGTCCTAGGTTCAGGGTAATATATATAATGTATATCTTATTACAGTTTAATATACATCTTGTTTTGCCAAGTATACAAATTCTCCTTTTACTAATTTTAAAACTCTGTTGCATGATTGAATCAAAGGTACATTATAAAGGATATCAACACGTATGCCAGTGCTGTTTGCCAAACAGGGAGGTGAACGTGGAGAAATACATTTTTCTAAACGATTAGACAAATTAGTCCAACTTAAGTGTGGCAAACTGTAATTAATTATGTCTTTTTTGCTCTTAGCCAAACATATTCTTGTTCCTTTAACAAGTCTTGCAGTAGTATGGTAAAGGTTAATTATTTGTCTAAGTATCTCAGTAGCTCTTAAAGCTTTGCACACCTGGAATGACAACAGATGGGTCTCACGTTCTTTAAATTACAGGAACCTTAGGCTGTTCCCTGCATTTTAGTAAAACCTCCAGACTGCAGGTTCAGACACTTCGTTACAGACAAACGCTGGAGATCCAAATCTGTTGGAGGCAGAGAGGCAATTAAAGTCTTGTTTACTCTCAAAAGTCATCGTTTTGATCTTTTGCTCCAAGTAGGAATCTCTTTGTGACTCACCAAAAGGTCCGCCGGCCGAGAGCCCAGCGAAGCACAAATGAACTTGAACCTGTGATGCAGTCACCAGGAAGCCGCCTAATCACCGCGAGGAAGCGATAAGGTCGCTGCTTGATGGCTGCAGCAGGAAACCGGGCGGAGGTGACCACTGCGTTTAAACACGCAGACCTGCCAAGATCTTATCTGGCCTTGTTTTTACTCGCGAGCGCTCCCCCTCAAGATCACAAAAAGGGGCCTTGGAGGATCGACGGCGAGAAGCACAGGGGGGGGGGCTGCATTTAGGAAGGAAGCGTGAGCATCACACGGTCGTTGAGACTAAGCGTTCAGAGTAAAGCTGCGGTGCTGTGGGAGAGGGAGGGAAAACGTCTGAGCTCAGCAGACCTTTTTACTGGGTAAATCAGAGAGGTTGTTTTCTGCTGAGGCATCATCGACAAAGACAAGGTTGCCGCTCTGCTGACACGGACGTCAACCTTCCCGACTTAAAGTGGACCGAGTGAAGAGAACATGGGGATGAACGAAGGTTGACGTTTATTTGACAGCTGGAGATCCTGTTCGCAAAATCAGGAAACGCAGACAGGTGGCAGAGGTGAAGAGTTCAAGCCTTGTTTTTTTTTTTTTTGTCCCGATTATCGCTGAGCGCTGGATGTTTTTGCTCACAATGTGAACACAGACTGAGAATCTGCAGCGCACCGTCTGACAGATCGCTGATAGGAAATCCAGGAGAAAAAGCACTCCTGTTTGTTTAAATCAGAGGCTCTGGTGATCCGCTTTGCCAGATTAAACATCCACAAGTTCACAAGACTTTGGGGAAGTTAATACATTTCCATCCTTTTCTTCCTGATCCTCCCTCTGACCGTAGATCCGTACATCCACCTGTATCAACCAATCAACCTGGTCCAACCATAAATAAACAATAAATAAAACACGATACATTTCTATTCAATATACTCTACAGCTGTGGTATCCAAACTTTTCGGCTATTGGGCCAAAATTGTTAAATCAAAAGTGCTTGAGGGCCAGAAAAATGGATAAAAATAAATAACATAACCAAAAATATGGTTACACCCAACAAAATATGATCACTTTAAGAATATATTTAACTGTATTTAGTTGACCTTTTATTTTTAATTAGAGCAAATCTATTATAGACAAGTTAAAATCTTACAATTCAATCTTCAATTGAATGTTCGGTACAACACAAAACATTTGTCTTTTAAAAACTTCTGACTTTAAAATGTCAAACATATACTTTAAAATAGCAAATTTATGCCTTTAATCATGCAAAAGTGTTTGTTTTCCTCAAAGGTTTACGACGTAAGTATTTTCTCTGAAGTGTGTGAGATTAATTAAAAATGATTTTGTTTTTTTTCGTGGAAATTTAGTCCTCTATGCTCAGTCATTTATTTCCTTTAACGAAAAATGGCTGCCAGACTTTTTTTCTTTAAATTGTGAGAATAGAATAATATTTATTAAAATTTACAAGAATATGCGAGGGAAAACTAAGGTATTATGTAAGAGTTCTCATAAAGATGACTTTATTCTTGTAATTTCTAAAAATGAGAAAGAAAAAAAAAAGACACCCCACTATTTTGGAGGTGATGGGGGGGGGGGGGATCATCCACCCCACCCAGAGCAATATATATATATATATATATATATATATATATATATATACATACATATATACATATACCGTACTTTCTGGACTATAAGGCACACTAAATATTCCTCCCAGGTGTGTAATAACACTCCTTCATGTCCACAGCTCTCTATCCGACTGTGTCTGGAGGACAGAGTAGCTGGACTACACTGCCCTGTTTCTAATATAAGACCAAAATAAACTTTTATATTGAATTAATTTACTAGGTTTACTGTTGCTAGCGCGTACTCCTTACATGAATGCACTTCTAATTTAGTCATTACAGTCAGGCAGTCTGGTAGACACCTCAGGGGTCCTATCAGATAGTGACACAGTGTATCGTAATGCTCCTAATATCCATTGTGCAAAATATTAGTTACACATTTTAACAGATTATTGAGCACATTGTACCACATAAAATCAGTCAGTAAGCACAACGGTGATCATATATAAGGCAGACCATCAATTTTTGAGGAGATCTAAGGATTTTAAGTGCGCCTTATAGTCTGAAAAATACGGTATGTACCTTCTCCTGCTCAGCCAAACAGCCCATGAGCAACGCTTGGTTTCACACACCAAACACAGCAGAATAGCAAGAAAAAGAACCTCGGTGTGGTCCTGGACCTCTGACCCACTGCCCACCTTCTAGTTTCTCTAATGTTACATCATAACGAGGCGCTGCATGTATAAAATCCCAACTATTGCATGCTGGGAACACCTTTCCCAGGGAATCAAAGGGGGCCATTTCAGCACAGATCCTACATTTGAGCAGGAAACCTAGCCGGAGATTTGAAGAATCAGTCCATCAAAGCGGCTGCACCTTTACAGCCGAGCAGCAGAAGATTAGAGTTTAACACCTCCGAGGTACAAACGATTGCAAACGCATACCTGAACGGCAAAGCTCTCCCCAGTAAATAACATTACTTAAATAAATAAATAATAGGGGGCGCCTGTGTGCAGCGAATAAAGCAGCACAAACATGTCCGCGGCAACAATCTGCCCGCCGCCAAGGCTCCATTACGCCTTTCATCTGCGCGTTAGAGAGAGTGGATTTGGCTTTCCATCACGAGGACAACACAAACCGACGCGGCGAGGAGACATGGCGGAGCGGCTTGATCTGCGGTGCTGCGAGCGAGCGAGCGGGCCCGCGTCTGAGCAGTTAGCGGAATGAATTGAATCAGCGGGATTAACGGCACCTGTAAAGACCTGTCAGGTAGATTTACAGGCCCCGCTGATAAGCCGGCGGCGAGGGATGAATGCGCCCGCTGTCCCGTCGGCTGCCAAACCGCCTCCTCCTCCTCCTCTCTCCTGGCCTCTCTTTGGTCCCCCCCCCCCACCTCCCCTCCACCCCACGGTAGCTGCAGACACCTCCACCTCCGATAAGGTAATAACATCAATCCTGACTCCGGCTGCAAAGGTGAAAGCTGACTACAGGATGGTGGAGACACGCTTTCAGGGTGATGAATGCAGTCAAACGCGGGCCGACTGTGTGTGCTGATGCCTGTTTGGATATCAAACGTGAACACGCCCTTTGCTGTCAGGCTATCGGGGGGGAAATGTCAGCTCCTCAGAAGCGGGAAAAGTTGCTTGTGGCGCAACGATTCTTCACTTTCAGGTTAAATCCGGGATATTTCAACCCTTCAATGCGGGATTTTCTAACGGCGCCGAGAAGCATTTGATCATTTTTTCACTTTGCTGCAAAGGAGCCGGCGAAGGAGCTGGAGTTTACAAGCAGGAAATGGAAACCGGCACCCGGGTCGGATCAGAAGCCAAATACCTGAGAAACTTCAACTTTTAAAACCATTTCTAACGCCACAATAACAAGGTCCAAGCCTTTTAATCCCAGCCCCCACTCAGATACCCATAAATGCCTCTGGTGTGTCTGGTTAAGCTTCTCTTTGGTGATCCGGTCAAATATTCCGTTGAAGGACCCGGAGACGACCCGTTTTCAGCCGTCCTGCGGCGGACTCCGTATCTTGATTTAAAACTGGGCAAAGAGTTCGTCGTGCCGCTGTCTCTACCTCCCAGGACCTACGGGGGAGAAACAGGCCCACAGCATCACACCATGCTTTATACTCAGACTTACCGTATTTTCCGCACTATAAGTCGTATTTTTTTTCATAGTTTGGCCGGGGGTGGGACTTATACTCTGGAGCGACTTATGTGTGAAATTATTACACATTTTTACAGATATATCATTACACCTGTTATTTTCACACCAAACCACAAGAGGGCGCTCTAGGCCTGTGTTGAATCAGACGTAAGCGACGTAGAAGCAGAAGTGCCGCAGCTTCTACCTCCAGAGTTAACGGAGTTATTTGAAAGTGACACCGAGGATGAAGATTACACTGGATTTTAGTTATTTGGAGTGACACGGGCGCTTTGGTTAACTTCTTCGCATGTTATTTATGCTATAGTTATCTGAATAGCTTTTAATATGTTATGTTAACATACCAGGCACGTTCTCAGTTGTTTCATGTAGCGTAAGCTAACCGTACAGTTATTCAGCCTGTTGTTGCCTCCGTTCTATTTTTATTTAAAATTGCCTTTCAAGATGACATGTCTGTTCTTGATGTTGTATATTATCAAATAAATTTCCCCCAAAAATTTGACTTATACACCAGTGCGACTTATATATGTTTTTTCCTTCTTTATTATGCATTTTTTGGTTTGTGCGACTTGTACTCCGGAGCGACTTATAGTCCGGAAAATACGGTACGTTTGTGATGGTAGGGCGTAAAGTGACCATTCCTGGAAAGCCTCTTATACAAAGATCTTCCATAAAGTCTCAGCTGACAACATCATCACAGCTCTAACGCTAAATGTGGGCCAATTTCTACAATCAGCCATCTCCTGACCATAAAGGCATGATAAACACGTCCACCTCGCTTTAACTGCATGTACTCTTGCCTTTCCTACTTTGAAGAGTAGCTAAGAGGAGTCCATTCCTCGATATTTATGCCTCTGGGGAAACCGGAGGTCATGACTTTGTGATTAAAAGCTCTGGGAAGCCGTGATCAACTAAAAAAGGTTCATTAAGAAACGCTCCAGTTGCATTCGATAACAGGGACTTGTTGGGTTTTGCCACTGGTGCTTTCCTTAAAACATATTTACATGCTGCTGCAATAAAAGATGGATTCATTTTAAGGATTTTGAAGCATTTTAACAGAGTGTACATAAAAATAAAGGGTACAGCATCGTAAAATACACAAATACACTGCAAAATGGGAACTAAAAGTAAAACTTTCCTTGAAATTGGTCTATTTTGTCCTTGACTTGAGCAGCTGAGATTAAATAGAATAAGATTTTTGCACTTCAAATAGGAACAAGTCATCTCCATCATCTTATTTCAAGTGCAGTATATCTATAATTATCTTATTTTAGGGGTAAAAACACTCACTCCATCTTAGTTACCTGCTTAAATTAAGGGCAAACACTTGTTATAGAAAATTACATTTACTTTTAGCTCCCTTTTGTCACTGATATTGGTCAGCTGACCAACATACCTTTAAGTGATCATATTTAGCCACAAATATGAGGGAATAAAAACCTGTTTGTCCATCTTCTAACCATCTCCCTCTGTGAAGCTATGGTGCTGGAACGACAGGGGCATAAAATGCAAAGCAATACGTCCTAATTCACATTTGCATCATTCTCCTTCCACCTCCGGCCGGACAGAAAGCAGAGGCCCCATCGTAGATGACCCTAAACAAGCATGAGAACACGTGAGATCTCTGGGGCTCGACTCAGCGCCTCCCGTTTGCACATGTGGAGGAGTATTTCCTCCCAGAGCTAACATCAAGCCTTCAGCTCCTCTCCCAGCTGGGGCCTGGCTCTTGTGTGGCCCGGCCTCGGTGCCTCTCACCTGGCAGGACATATTTCTCCCCCTGAGTGGCTCAAGAGGTAGGACTCGTTGAAAAGTTGCTCGGGTCGCCTCTAATTGGAAACATCAGGCCGCCGCGTTTACGAGGGGGCTCGTAAAAATAAAAAAAAAAGCCCTCCTGGCTGCGGCCTTTCGCTGGATCCAGTCGGGGCCCGGGACGCGACGGGCCGAGCTTCGCGCCCCAGATCCGGGGCGACCCGGGCCGGCGTCCAGCGTCGGCATGTAGGACGCGTCCCTGGTGGACGTGCTCTCACGGTGAGGTAATCCATGAGGTCAGGGCGCAGCGGGCTGCAGGTGGAGGCCGCTTTCATGCATGTGTTTGCTGTCATGGCGTAGCGCGGGGAGCGGCGGGGCTGTTTCCCCCTCCTGTCAGCGCTGCTGCCTCGCTGAAGGTTAACACGGTTGTTGGGCGTCTTTTCCGCCTGGTTAGGTCCCAGCCCTGCGCCGCTTTCCAAGATGTGACGGTTCGGGTTTCCAGGGGGGGGATTTTACAGGGAAGGTAATGCCTCATACACGTCTGATTTATGTCCGCTTTATTGACGGAGACAAGCGATTTATTTCATTTAAATGTGTAATCGTAGCACAAAATAAGGCTACAGCACCACGTGACGGAAAAAACGTTGACATCAAAATTAGGTTGTGTTTCACAGCCCTTCCAGCTTTGTGTCAACATCTTTTTTGACGCAGCGCGTAGCAGTACGGATGGATCTGACAGGTCCAGCTCTGCTACCTGTTTCTGGGCCACCAAATTCACTCCAGCTAAAAAATAAAGAACAGAATCCCGTTAAAAGAAGCCAAAACTTGTTCCAGGTTGCCTTGAAGGGTTTAAATTCCCTGCAGGGACTTTGCATGTGAGGGTTCTCACCAAGATTTCCTCCCTGAAAAAACGCGAATGTGCCAAAAGAGTTGCCCAGAGAGCGATGGAGAGAGGCCGCGGCTCACCATCAACCCTGCAGAGCTTCGTAGGGTCTGAAAACAAGCATAGATGGACTCAGGTACAGTTAGAGGGGTGTCACTTCTCGGCATCCTTGGAAAGGTTTACTCTTTGGTGCAGGGCCAGCGTCAGATCGGCACGCGTTGTTCTGATGCACAACAGAGCATTATTCCTGCCTTTGAATTTGAGCAGCACCATGCAGGCCAGCAAAAACGGCACGCATCTGGCATATTTCAAGATTTTAAAGACCACATCAGTTTTCGCCACACTTTTTGTCTGTCACGATTTGGGGATTTGTTTTGGTTTTAATCGGTTCCTCTGCCAGTTATCAGCCGGCCCAGTTCACATCGCATCCACCACCCTATCAGTTTGTCTGTCACTCCCCTGCTACCAGTCAATAACCAGTCAGCTTCGGTTCACTTTCAGTCACCACCCTTCCTCTGATTAGTTCATATGAAAAAAGTTTTCTACCCCGATATATGTCTGCCTTTGTTCACTGCTCGGTGCCAGATTATTACGAGCCAGTCGGTGAGTCTAATCCAGCATTCCTGTTTTTCACCTGTTGATTCTGACCCGATGTTGTCTCCGGACATTCTGAGACAGCCTGGCCCCTGTATTTCCTGTTTTTCCTGCCTGATCGGACTGTCTGCCTGTTTTCTGATCGCCTGCCTTTGTTGCCTTACCCAGACATGTTTCTGGACTATCCGAGCTTGCCTGACCCCTGTCTGTTTACTAAACCTGCCCGTTACCGACCTTCGATCTGTTTCCCGACTCTACGCCCGGATTCTGATAACCCAGTTTTGACTTAGGACTGTTTGGTACCACAAACTCTGATTTAGCCTGTCATCCCGGTTCCTACCCTTAACCTGTTCTTTAAAAAAACCTTCTTAAAACACACATTTCTGTCTGGTTTGAACTCTGAGTCTTCACAATCCCTCTGTTCATTACATTGTTTCTTGAAAGTAAAAACTGCTTTCAAGAAAAAAACGTGAAGTCTCGATAAATAAAACCAAATTTAAGTTGCTTTTAGTCGTTAAAAAAGGGTTTGTGCAGGAATTTGTTTAAAACCATTAAAAAAAATTAGCAGTGGTTTATAATCTGGATTACAGCATTTATATGCCAATCTGACAACGAATGTTGTTCTGACAGAAGACCGGCTCTAGTCACCCCGGGAGTGGGTATATTGTATTATAAGTTCAAATATGCCTAACACATTATGTAGAAAAAAATCTAGCACAATAATAGAATGTTGTTTTTAACAATACAGTTAATTTTTTACAATGCAGTCCCTCGGAGAACGTCCGATAAGTGGCATAGCTACATAAAAACGAGTAAAAAAAAGTCGGCATGGAAGCTATAGCTCACATTTTTCATGCTTAAAATCTCCACATGAATCAAAATGTAAAATTACACAACTTTGTTTTTGCTTTTTTATGGAAAAATGCAAGCTTTAAAGGACAAATGGAGTTCTAAGGCCAGATGAGGACTATCTTTGGCCTCTTCACAGCAGGAAACAGTCAAACAGCTTTTCAGCAGCTAAAGCCATACAAAGCTGCTCTAATATCAGTTCCCAGCTGTTTGAGGTGGAAAACGCGACACTAAAGCCAGTGCCTGATTGGTAGCGTCCCACTCCCCTGTTAAACAGGTGCAGCAGCTCTTCCAGAAGCTGCCAATCAAACGCTAACTTTAGTTTGGTTCAGTTTAGCTTCTCCAACCGGAACAAACCCCCAACCTTACACTGGACCTCGTCATACCTGGGTGCGTCTAAAGTAGCAAACGCAGCCTTCTTCCTAGAGTTTTAATGTTTAACCATATTCCCAACTGGCGGGGAACACTATATATCTGCGAGAAGTAATGTTTTTTCTTTCTTCCTGGAGACGTGAGGAAATGTGTTTGGATTGGCCGTGGAAAGCTACCTCAGATTTAACACGGGCTTTAAGGGCCGATAGTGTGTTAAAATGTTCCATGAGCAAAAACGTCTCAGAATAAAGGAGAGTATCCGATGATTATTTACATAAAGTTAGATGGATGGTAAACTAAAAGGAACATATAGGTCTGGGACAGAGATCAGTCACTCGGCGCCACGTGGAGCCACATCTGAACGAGTCTCCACGATCAGAACCAAAGAGATTGCTGCTTTTTAATCCTTTCTTAAAGCAGGTACTCCCACTGAGCATTATTACCACAGGGGCTGGCTGCCAAATATATAAACACAGACATGATTAGAGGAGGGTTTTAACAGCTTCAGTGCACACACTGAAAAAGTATCAGGCTGCTTGATCAATATCAATGAATGACTTATTGCTTTTTTGATGAGAAGACGGTCTCAGGACATTAGAAGAGCTTTCTTTTGCTCTCAACCAATAAAAACAAGAGTTTCAAAGCTGTGTTTTGTACAATTACTGTGTTAGTTTGTTAACTTGCATAAACATCAGTGATAAACCACTGTCATATCAGAACTATTTTAACTTTATCTTCAATTACCAACATTTAAAGAGTCAATAGCTATATAATAACAATCTTTGATGCCAGTTTCCTTACTAAGACTTGTACCAACATGCCAGACGATGCCCAACGTCTCTTTTTGAGAGTTTTGCTTGAAAATAAAATACCTAAAATGAGTTGAATAAATTTCAAGAACCACAATGGTTCTGGTATCACAAAAAAAAAAGAATATTTCAGAGGTCTAAAATTCATTATGTAAGTTACGCAAGTAAATTAATATGGCACACAGCAGAAAATGAAAAAAAAAATAGTTTTCACTTGAAGTAATTCGACAAATAATTTGAATGTTCTTTTGAAAGTATGTCATTGTAATCCAAAATATCTAGGAAACTACACTTTTAATCAACTGCTAAGTGGACGTTTCCACTGAGAAAAATTGCACTGTGCCATGATACAAAACTTAAAAATGCAAATAAAAGGGTTACGGTAGCAGGTAGATATTACAGAGTCACAAAATACCCAGCAAAGTTAGCATAACAAAGCTAGCCAGGATTAGGATTAGATAGTCTTCATCCCATCAGAAAGCCGATTTTAATGGGAACACTAGCACATTTGTAGCAGGTGCTACCATAGAAGCATTAGCTTCTCTTTTTCAAGTACATACTTTGTCTCAAAGGCTCAAAAATGTACATTTGCATACTTTTCAGTCTCTGTTGGCAGACAATGAAACGAAAAATGATCGAAGCTTAACTCAAATATTTAAAAAAAGTGCAACACTAACCATACAACTGCTAAAGTAAATTAGCATTATGCTAACTATGCTACTATGCTGCATTTCATTTGTCTGAAAAGACTGAAAGTGAATGTAGGAAATTAATTCTTGACCAGTTTAACCATTTTTAGGCCAGAAATTTAGCTATTTCTGCTTCTAACCTGCTTTTAGCAAAACACGACGACGATGGTGTGTTTGCCAGCATTTATGCAGCCAAACACTAAGCCGACATGTTCTCTCGGATTAGCTGGACGGTATTATGTAGGAAACATGATATTCAAAGTGACAAAGGTGAAAACAAAGTTCACTGAGAAAGTTATGAGTACTTTATATATATATATATATATATATATATATATATATATATACATACATGAGGCAGCCATTTTGGACTTTGAGGTCAGGGTTAGTGACCCTCAAAACTTAAGATTATAGAAATTGTGACTTTCAAAACCATTATTTCTTTTTTTTAACATGATTTAATTTGCTGCTAATCTCAAATTGCCTATATATGATCCTAGCCCTGACGAGAAATTGTTTCACAACTTCAGTTGTTTTGTGGGACACCATCCTCAAGTTGGCTTAGACCAAAAACAGCTCCGGCAGAAAGGCAACTTGGAGTGCAGTAATTTCTTTACACCTTTAAGTGGACTGCATTGTGTTTTACATGAATGAATGCTGGAAACGGGATAAAACGTCAAAAAGGAAGAGCTGAAAGGAAATTAATTCTTCGGCATTACATATGAAACCTGATATGCAAAGTGATAAAGGTGAAAATTAAGTTTATTGAGAAAGTTATGAGTACTATACACATGAGGCAGCCATATTGGACCTTGAGGTCAGGGTTGGTGACCCTGACAACCTTTAGATTTTAGATACTATGAATATTATCATTATTTATTTTTTTGCATGATTTAATTTGCTGTTAATTGCAAATAGCAGAAAGGCAACTTGGAGTTCAGTAATTTCTTTACACCTTTAAGTGGACTGCATTGTGTTTTTTTATATGAATGAATGCTGGAAACGGGATAAAACGTCAGAAAGGACGAGCGATCGCCGTCTGTTGTCGGCTTTACGACAATCAGCGGCCTCCAAAAGAAAGCTGAGAGTCTGCACTTATGCTGACGAGCCGGCGACGCTTTGTAATGCAGATGGCGAGGCCCATCGAGTGTCACCTGTACGCGGCACTTTAACTCCTGCTGCTGAAATGAGCTTTTTTTTTTTTTTTTTCTTTCAAGAGGCAAATTGTGATGTGGCGTCAGCCGGCGAGGCGGATTGGCGATGATTGCTCCATTCTGGCTGTCAGCGAGTGAAAACAAGGTATTCATGCTTTGTCAAAGCGACATCTCCTCTCTTTTATTTCAGGGATGAAACCACCTCCTCCCCGTACTGTCACCATCTCTCCATCCTCTTAACCTCTTATCCTGACTTAGAATTACAGTCGAGGGTTTACTGATGCAGCCGATTACATCTATACCATGTTTTCTGTGCCATATTGCTACCTGTGGACAACCTGCGCAGAGCAATCAGCTGAAAAGGAACAGGTTAAAAGCAGTTGTTGTCCTTTTTGCTTCCTTCTGAGTAGTGCAATAAATCCTGTGGTGTTTTCACTCAACCTGGTGTTAAAAACTAATAAAAAAAAAACTGTACTCAGAAGTTGACTTTTTAAACAAACGGACAAGAGAACAGGGTAAAAAGATCTGCATTTATAAAATATATGTTCAAGTTGAGCAAAAAAATTAAATTTAAAAGCTTAAACGAATAAAAATAATAGCATATTTATCATTAATTACAATGGTGATTTAATCATTTATTAGCCTATTCAATATTTATTTATTATTATATTCTATCCCTTTATCTTTATTGAAGGTTTTTATAATTATTATGATATTTGGTGAATATTTGTTCATATTATATTATTAAAGAGAATATTTCTGTTACTTTTCTCTACATTGTTTACACCTTTTATTTGTTTTTTTTTTATTTTATACATCCTTATTTAAATTTTTTTTTGGTCCAACATGTGGTTCAGTTTATTTATTTACTTTTTATCCATTCGGTTTTTTTCAAATACATTTTTTTCAGTATTTTGAATGCATTTCTATTCTTTTTGTATAACTTTTTGAGTTCCAGTTTTTCTTTACTTGCTTGATTTTGTGTTGTGCATTTTTATTTTACCATTTATGCTAAAATATGACTTGCTTATTATGTTTCCGATACCTTTTTTAATTTGGGAGTCTGAAGACCAAATAGAAAAGTGTCACAGGGCGAACAAACCGACTGGAGCGTCTACGATTCGCTTCTGATTGAGGCAGAACTGATGTGATCCAGAAAAATGAAGTCGTTCCTCCCATACTTCCTCATTTATTCCCTGACGCCGTATACCGCACCCGGCGCTGTGCATCCTGCCTTTATTTTCTCCCGTAAATCAAAGTGAAATACTTCCAGCCATTTGACACAATTAGGCGCGCTCTCCCCGCCGCGTCCGTCGCGTCCCACTACATAGCCCCTCATTATCACGAGCCTCTTGCCTTTTAGATAACTTATAATGAGGCCCAAAATGTTTCACATTTTGCTTTTTCTCCAACACCGTCGCTTCAAAGAGACCTACTTCAACCTAATTAGGAGTTCCAACCGCTGCAGTCAGATGCGTTTCTTGTTTCTTACGGGGTTAACAGCGGTGAGATGTAGATTTCCTCCAGACAGGGTCTGAAGCCATTATGTTGAATCTGTGACAGATATCGCTGATGTCCGAGTCCTACGGTAATGGTCCTCGTTGCTCAGAACCGCGCGGTGTGGAGTTACCGCGCTGATGGTGAGGATGTTGTTAGTCAGATAATGTGGGGCTTTTTGCTTTTTATCCCCCCAGATCGGCTTACATTTACATCCACAGATCTGGGACTGCACATGAAAATTACAACAATAGAAAAACCTGTTCTTCTACTTTGCTGCGTTGTTGGACGAGCAGCTGGGTCCCAGAGGTCTCCGAATTATCCACCGAGGAGCATAGATCCACATTAAGTCCATTTAATAGTCTTCCCATTCGGATGGAGCACCTGGTCGGAGGTTTTGGACGGGGACATGCTTCCTCTCCGAGTGTCCTGAGTGCCGAGCAGAAAATGGGAAGCATGTGGCAGCTTCAACTTTTCCAAACAGCTGCTCGTCTTGCTGCTCTTCTTTCCTCTCCTTTTTGACAAACCAGATCAGGCTAAGTCACGTTTTCGAGCAATCGGGCCGCTCTCTAAAGAGGCCGGTCACAACCTGCTTGCTCTTGGTGGCACAAATCAAACCAAAAGATTGAGCTGATTGTGAAATAAATGATATTGACCTGCGTGAGGTCGATGAGAACTAGCACTACAGATGGACCACCGTGCACAAACTCATGCCTGAAGGCAGATTGGAGAGACCAGTGACCCAACCTGCCATGTTTTCTGGACCATGGGAGGAAACTGGAGTACCCAGAGAGAACCTGAGCATGCGCAGGGAGAACGTGTGCAAAAACCCCAAATTCGAATTCGAATCCCAGACCTCCTTCCTGTGAAGCCAACACTGTGCCAGAAGTAGCGCGTTCAGTGTTATATTGTAAAGTATTGCAGTGTTATAATGTAACATCATTGTATTGTATCATATTGTATCGCACTATATTAGCTCCTAGCATACCTTCATGAACTGCAGATGTACGCACCACATTTTAGCATCTTCCAATGCACCTTAATGCATCATAGCAAAGATTATAATAGTAAAATGCATCATCTTGCCTTATTGCATCATAGTGCACTTTATATATATTATGTGATATTGTATTGTAACATGCTCTATTCCACTGCAACATCTATTTAGTAGGACCTCTTTGTATCATAGCGTCTGGTTTACTATTGTTTACATTTGTCTTGCATCTTATTTGATTAGGTTACATTTATCCCACCAAATAAATGGAATGAGGTGACTGCAGGTGTCATAATCCAAAGTTTGCTTTATTTTATTGCCGACTCTCGGTGGTTTTGCACAGCAAATGAGACAACTCTGCCTTCCCAAAGAAAGGCGAGTCGTGAAAAAGCTCCAAACACACACCCTTCAGATCAGCCGGCCGTCCCCTCGGATAATTACGGCCGTGAACTCGTCCCCTTCAGACTCCGCTGACCTTCGCCGATTCCGCTTCCCACTGCAGTGAGCTGCAGGTCCGCCGGCCTGTTCCTGTCAGCAAACCCGGGACCTCACCTGGCCGTTTGCATCTGGGACGGCAGCCAGCGAGCGTGTCTCCCAGAGCGCGCGCGCGCGTTTCCTTTCCCATAATCTGGCTCCCCACGCGAGCCGCAGAGCCCATAAAGCTGTCAGAGAACATGTAGGACACGTCACCTCTGCCAGAGTTTCTCACAGAGCCGCTGTATTATCGCTGCGAATGAGCCACTCTGAAAGGTATGCACACGAGCAGGAAAACACAGCGGATCTAGAGCGGACGCGCGGCTCTTACCGCCGCAGATCAGGCCTGTAATGTGTCACAATTGGTAGCCTGACAGGTTAAGAGTCCTTGTGAGTGTTTAGACACCGCAGCTATAGGATGTAAACTCCCAGACAGAGGAGGCGATGCCTGAACCTGCTGCTGTTTGTGGAGGTTTTATGCTCTTCCACCTGAAAGCCGGCGCGCTCCTACAGTAAAAGCCTGCTAACCGGGACCAGGAGAGAGTTCAGGGATCAAGTGTGGAGCAGTCGTCGCGAGCGCACATGGGGTGGGGGGGGGGTGGTCTGCAATATGGGAAACAGATGACTTGTGCTTCTGATTTGCAGCCTTAAATCACAAACAGTTTCAGGAATGCAGGAGCTCCGAACGCTCAGAGAGGTTGATGGGTGTGGATTAGAGAAGTCACACACGGGTGTTTGGTGCAGGGTCACCTGGAAGGCCTGGTGACATGCTGAGCGCCTGTTATTGTTAGGTTTCATGTGGGATCAAAAGCAGCCTCAGGATGGAGACTCATGATCTGACTGGAAGAGTGAGGAAAAAACTAAAATGAAAAGTGACACCGGTGCGGGTCAGGACCTCCAGGAAACCATTTAGTTCTTAAGGAAGCTTCCAGAACCAGAAGATTCTGGAACACTTTATTAAAAGAACACGTCCAATGTCATCTATCCATTGGTCCATGGATGGATGGATGGATGAGGGATGGATGAATGGATGGATGGATGGATGGATGGATGGATGGATGAGGGATAGATGGATGGGTGGATGAGGGATAGATGGATGGATGATGGATGGATGGATGGATGGATGAGGAATAGATGGATGGATGGATGGATGGATGAGGGATGGATGGATGGATGATGGATGGATGGATGGATGGATGGATGGATGGGTGGATGGATGGATGAGGGATGGATGGATGGATGGATGGAAGAGGGATGGATGGAGCAACAGATGGATGGGGGATAGATGGATGGATGGATGGATGGATGAGGGATGGGTGGATGGATGGATGGATGAGGGATGGATGGAGCAACAGATGGATGGGTGGATAGATGGATGGATGGATGGTGGATGGATGGAGCAACAGATGGATGGATGGAGCAACGGATGGATGGAGCAACGGATGGATGGAGCAACGGATGGATAGATAGATGGATGGATGCAGCAACAGATGGATGGATGGATGGATAGATAGATGGATGGATGCAGCAACAGATGGATGGATGGATGGATGGATGGACGGATGGACGGATGCAGGAACAGATGGATGGAGCAACAGAGGATGGACGGATGGATGGATGGATGGATGCAACAACAGATGGATGGATGGATTGATGGATGAATGGACGGATGGATGGATGGATGGATGGAAGGAGCAACAGATAGATGGATGGACGGATGGATGGATGGAGTAACAGATGGATGGATGGATTGATGGATAAATGGATGGATGGATGGATGGATGGAGCAACAGATGGATGGATGGATGGATGGAGCAACAGATGGATGATTGATTGATGGATGGATGGATGTAGCAACAGATGGATGGATGATGGATGGACAGCATACACATTTAAATGTCACAACACTTGTTTCTCCAGAGTCACTCACAGCTTGAACTTTGAACTCTGGACGTATTTTCCAGCTCAGATTGCAGCTCTGAGTTTGTGTGAACCTTTAATCCTAAACGACCCCACTTCCATCCCTCCCCCTCCCTCTCCCTCACCCTCTCCCCCTGTAACCTCAGCCCCGTCACTTTCCGTCGGAGGCGTTCAGGCCTCCATCACCACTGACACACATCTGATGCCCTCCTCCATTATTCTAAACAGCGCGCCATCACAGTCACCTTATCACTGCTAATATTTCCTCACCCTCTTTATTTACAATACAGACTGCACTCCTCCACAGTTAAGCCATTGTTACACGCGGTGCCCTTGAACCCATGTTTTATGTATGACTTGGGTTGAGCTTTGCACAACAAAGGTGGCTGACAGCATCAAGTGCACCTCGGGATGTGGAGACAGATTAAAGTAGATTTGTCAGTGGGGAAAAAAAGAAAAATAAAATCCATAAAATAGCGGGCGATGCGAAGAAATGTGATGGAAATATGAAGAGCTCTGCACAGCGAGGTCAGTTTATCAGTCAGGGAGGTAGGAAGCGAAGTTCTGCAGCTATAGTATTAAAGTTTGCAAGATGTGCCGAGCAAGTAAAAAGCGAAATAAACTGCAAATTGACCTTTTTAGCGCTGCGTTCCGTACAATGAAAACCAACAACGGCAAGTAAAGCCTGGGAGAAAAGCTCTCCACCAGCCTGCCTTTACAAGCCACGGTCGCCCTGTTACCGGGCAGTGTGAAACCAAACTCAAATCAAATTTTCCACTCCGGTTTGGACCAGCGAAAGCAAACTATAGGTGTGATTGTAGCTTTATTTAAGATAAGAGGAAAATCGGCGGTGGGATAATCAGCGCTTTCCACGGGCCATTTGCTTGATTGTGTTACTGTTGCTGGCTCTGTTTTTTTTTTTTTTTTTTTCTTATTTTCTCAATGCAACCAGCTCAGAGTGGGCTGTAAACATGGGAAAATTCTTCAGTCTGGGAGCAAATGCCAAACGGTTGGGGGGGAGAGATCACAATCTGACGTTGTTTTGTGTGAAACCTGCAAAAAAAGGATCAAAAATGTGTCCGATCGTGACCAACGCGGAGCTGAAAGACTGTGAGAAGCTGCGATAAGGCAGACAAGTGCACACACATCCACACAAGTGCTCCACGTAAGGGAGAAAATGTAATTTCCAAGAGTGGTTTTACTTGATAAACCCTCTGTTAGCGCGGCTCTCTTTACACTGTTTGCATCAATTCCTGGAAAAGCATCCAATCGCTGAATCCTTTTCCCATGGCGAACACAACATATCATAGCAAAGAACACAAAAACTGAAAAGGCTCATTAATGTCCGAGTAAATAAAGACCCCGTCAAAGTTTTTCTGTCTTATTTATGCCGGGCTACTCGCTGGGAGCACAAAGCGGTATATTTCACGCAGCCACATGCGATATAAAGCTGAACAAAGGTCAGCGTCATCTGTCTTCACAATGCATTACGGTGAAAGATCTTTTCATTCCAACGTGGACGGATGGCTCGCTCCGCAAAAGGTCCCGACCATAAATAGATTCGGATGCGGACGACAACAGGAAAAGCTGCGTGAAGGGTCCGGCATTATTTAAAGACGAAACGAGACGAGTGACGAGAAAATAAGGCGGGGAGGTGCAGCAAACGGGTAAAACGCAGAAAAGATGATAGACACGCAGCGGAATATGTTGACGGAACATTTTTAGACAAGAAATTACAGAGAAAACTGCAACACAGGACAAAAACTTTGAAAGTAGTTCAGCAGATTCTTTAATAATTACCAGACGCCTTTAAACAAAAAGACAGTGTTTTGTATAAACAATTTCAAAAATGTTAAAAATAACCTAATCAGTTGAATAAACATATATCAAATTAAATGAGCCAGACACAGTTTGGCAAAATCTGGAAAAATGAAAAAGTGCTTAGCTTCACTAAAGGAATGGATTAGATAAAAGAAAGTTCACGTGTTAGAATGAACTTAATAAAAGTCCAGACTTGCATCCAACTGAGAATCTGTAGCAAGATGTTCCAGTATGAGTTAGATTGCATCCTTTTTCTAAGGAAAGACAAAATGTTTGTCCGCAGACACAAGCTACAACACCTGCAGTTGTAATTGCAGCAAAATAAACACATAAATCCCAATAAAATTGTTTCTAAAATTAAACATTGCAAAAATAGTTCACAGAGTTTCTGGCAACTTGACCAAATTCCCTCCAGTGAGTTCCTCCTGAGAGATCCGTTGGATCTCTCAGGAGGTCCCTTGATTATCTCAACTCGCACCTTTCAGTGTGAAACAGCAATAGCTCTGCTTCCAGTTACCCTTAAAGAACGCCTCTAAAGCCTGGTCGTCAAGCATAAACGTCATTTAGGCTAACCACCGTGCACCTAGAAAGATTTCCAACCACACCGACGGTCTAGCGCGGAAATACATGGCGTGCGAGCAAACGCTCCTCCTGGCGGAGGTTTGTGAACATAAGCCCTATTTACGCTACAAAATGTGTGTTTTCCACAACAAAATACAGTATTATTTGCAATTTTATATTTTAAAATTTACAATAATTTTCGGTTCTACATTATACAAAATAATACTGGTAAATGAACAAAATATCATTGTATTTTTCTTTACAAAATTTTTCTGTCATGATTTAACAGGTTTTTACTGTTTATTTTACAAACTTTTTTATACAGTGTACCCTTTTTAAACCGATCCATGCCAAGTTCGGACCGAGCTTGGATCAGTTAATCGTGCCGAGCTTGGTTCTTACGACCATTTACACATCAGGCTAGCACGGTTCCTCGCCTCCTAGTGACGATCTACGGTACTACTGCTCTCTAGGATTGAAAGAGGGAATCAAGCAAATCAAAACGGCGGCGCCCGTAACATTCAGGAAGTTATGCTTGGTTATAATTGTGATATATCGTTGTTTGCGGAGAGTCAGGTGAAGAAGGCAACCTTTGGTAAATTTACTTGACAGAGTCGGCTTTTGGGAAGTGGATAAGACAAACAAACGTCTAATCAGGGCTTACAGACGCAGGAAACAACGACAGACGATGAGGTTCATCACACTGCTAAGCAGAATCATCACTGGAAACCGTGTGGCACGGTAGGGAAGCTAGTGTTTTTATGAATGTCTGAAACCGCAAAATTAGTCAGCTGACTGTAAGGAGATGACACGGTCTGCTCATGCGCTCTTTGTTATCAGAGAACCGAGCCACGAAAAAACCGGGCCGAGCCCACCCATCGAACTGGTCTAGATTTAGCGCGGTTCGGTTGCGTCTGGCACGGTTCAGTTCAGTTGCGTTACAATTACACTCGATAGTTATCTCAGTTACCGAGCTCGGACTGGTCTCGGCACAGTTAAAAAAAGAGTAGTGTAAATAGGGCTATAGACATATTCATGATTTGGCCCAAAAAGATCACAGTGATCAACAAATGGTTAACGGTTCCTGAACAGTAATCGGCGCCACAACTAAAAGGCTTAAATGTTAGAAATAACAGTGTTTTCTACTTCTACGTGGGGTGTAGTACGCTTGCCGTAGGAGCGCAACGCTGCCCTCTAGAGTCTAGGAGAACAGTGCTACTTCGGAGGTGCTTGTACCCAGGATCTTGGGCTGCAGTCAGGACTCATACACTCATGACGAAGGGTAAATAAAGGTTAGAAGGTAGCCGAATCGGTAAATTTGTGCCTTCTTCATCAAAACATACCACAGTAAGAGACTTATTACTGCAGTCCGTGCAGCAGTCTCCTGCTCCACCCAGGTATCAGTTGTCAAGACACAAAGATACCTCTACTTTAGGCCTAGATGGTGTACTCAATATTTCCTGGGTTGAGAACCATAGTGCCAGACTAACAGGAGTCAAGTTTCATTTAAGATGAGCTTTAAACCACTCAATGCCACCCATCCATCCCTGCTTATCCTAGATTGGGGCTCTAGGAGGTCCCTTTCCTAATACATGCTCTTCGTCTCATTCTTGGGGATCCAAAGGCCATAAAGGGTATACATAAAGTGTCCTCAGGTTCTGGCCCCAAGATCTCCTCCTATCTAGTGCCAGGACACGCACTAGAACCACATTAACCAAGTCTTCTAAGCCAACTAGCCTGCTTGTCATGTCTATGCCCTCTGATTCTGTCCATGAACAGTACAAAACGGATCAGCGATGAAGAGACGACCCGGCAGAGTCCACCTACATCAACCGCATTTTTGCTCCTGTGCCACCAGAACACATTCCTGCAGAACAAAAACAGCAGCAATCGACACTGTACTTGACACTGTGATGGGGGCTGGGTGCTGGAATAGCCAGCTTGGCATGCGGTGCATTTAGCAGCCCGTGCAAAGTGTTTACGATAAGTCTGCCTGTGGGCTTCATTGTCTGGTAAATGAGGACAGTGAATCACCTGGCCAGGGAAGGAAAAAAGGTCCCAAAGTGGAAGGGCTTTTGTTTGGGGGGGGGGGATGGCGGACCTTTCCCCGTCGCCTTCC
Source organism: Fundulus heteroclitus (assembly GCF_011125445.2). Classification (NCBI taxonomy): domain Eukaryota; kingdom Metazoa; phylum Chordata; class Actinopteri; order Cyprinodontiformes; family Fundulidae; genus Fundulus; species Fundulus heteroclitus. Next base: position 7,976,891 of record NC_046384.1, read on the forward strand.
CAGAGAAGAAAGGTACTTTTCTGTTGTTGTTAAACCCACAGTCATTAGTCTGCGGTGAAGAAGAAGAAGAAGAAAAAAAAAACGTGAGGCCCTGTGCGGGACCTGAACCTTTACAAATGCGAGCGCGCCTTTTGTTTTTGCAACCCTGTCAAGAACGGTCACCTAATTAGACCTGATATCTCTGGCCAAAGAGATCCCGTTTGTTAATGGCTCTTTACTAAATTTTCTTAATGAGTTTAGATGGCCATTGTGCGGCGGGGAGCTCCTCTAAGACAAGAGTGTTTTCAAGCAAGCGCACACACACACACACACACACACACATGCACACAGAATAAAAACAGAAGAGTGAAACGAGGGAGAAGATTGAGCAAAGATAGAGGCGCGCTGACATGACTATGGGCTAAATCGGAAAGGTGTAGTGAGAGCTGCGAGCGTTATGGGTCGAATCAAGGCAGGGTCATTAAGGCGCAACAAAAGCGAGTGCTGGCGTACCCAGGGGGGGGGGGGGGGGGGGCGCATTGTGTCAGCCCTTGTTGGCAGTGGACACAACGCGCAGCACCTTGATCACGTCGAGCTGCTGACACCGTTTTCTTCAGCAAACTCCAGCGGCTTCTTTCGCGAAGCAATGCCCCCTCTTCTCCCTCCTAACGCCCAACCTCACCATCAAGCCCCTCGTCCTCCTTTTTTTTTTTTTTTTGCTTTCTTTCTTTTTGTTCATGTCTCAAGGCTGCAGCCTCCCTTTCTTCTCTGCTCTACGGAGAGGGAACAAGCTTGTTAACTGGCATGGATATTTTGACTGGAGATATACTTTGGCCACTTGCCTATGGAAACAGTGTCAAAGCACAACCTGGCTTAATTGTCACATTGGCAGTCCTGGGAGAGGTCTTTGGTGAGGTCCAGGCCTAATAAATATCAAAAGCTTCTCTCATCTTTCTGCTCCCCCCCCCCACCACATTTCTCCCAACCCCTTCTTTTATGCCAGTGAGGGCAAAACTTGTAAATTAATCTCTATGTCAAAACAAGACTTCTTCTCTCCTTCTTGCCTGAGAATCTCTAGTTATTTTTATTTTTTTTTCAGTTTTTGTCCCAGAAGTTTTCATCAAAGGGTAGCGGCTGTCTGAGACCTAGCGTAAAGGCCGTCCATGCAATTTATAGATTTGATGTTTATAGAGGCTTGTACTTTGCTCAGTTGATTTAATGAGAGGCTAAAGCTTCGGCAAAATCCACAGCAAAAAAAAGAAAAGAAAGAAAGAAATAAGATGTGTAACAAACTGAGGCTTTTCAGGAGTAGTCCCGTTTACAGGAGGTGGGGAAAGAGGAGTTGCATTTGGGGAACTCCAGGGTTAGTGTCTTGTTGCATAGAGAAACGGAGGCGTGAAGTCCTGATTCTTGATTATGCACAAGATGTGTGGTGGAACGTTATGACAGCACGTGCATTCAGCGAATTCCTCATGCTTATAGACAGCAAAACATCTGATGTAACTCTGCCTGTTTGCTTTGATGCTGAGCGGGTAGATGTTATTTTTGCATGCAGCCTCAGCTGATGTTTCTCAATCCTGGACACAGTAATGAGTTAAAAACCCAGAAAATATTCATTTATACAGCACTTTTGTGATGAAAACAACTTTAATGTGAACTTCGTTTGATAGTTTTTTTTAAATTGTATTTAAAGAATGTTTTTTATATAATGTTTTTGCCTGTTTTGCACCTTGTCCTCATTATTGATTATAATATCGGGATTTGACTAAACAAAGCAAAATAGGATATTGTGTAAAGTTCTTAAATCTGTATTTGTGCAAAATGTGTGTGTATATTCAATAGTAATTGCAATATAAAACATGAAAAAACAACATGTTGCAGTGTTATTTATTCATGCAGAAATAGTAAGAACATCTTTCCATTTCCAGAACGTACGTGGCATAATAATGGGACTTACGGGTTACTTTTCCGGGTTACTTTTACTATTTATTTTCTCTTCGATTTCCTTAAGCGTCAGTATTTGTTTTCATGTGTTTCCGTATGTTGATTTCGACATTGTTAGTTTCATACGTTTCAGGACTATGTTGTGTCGTTTCACTGCTCCTCTGGGTGCATTCCCAGCGTGGAGCATAGCGGCGTGCGGCTCTAAGGCGGCTGTTTCTCAAGCTAATAACAGCTAGCATTAGCTTATGTTGTTCGGGAGGTTTAGAACTGCGCTGATGCACGTTCAAGAGCTTTACTGAGTTTTCTATGCTGCTCTCAAACATCCGTGCCGTACAGTTTTGTTTTGTACTGACCATTATGCTCATTAAAAATGAACGGAACGCTCTACTGGAACTTAAGCATTTCTTCACCTGAATTTTAGAAGTTATTTTTCTAGTAATCTACATGCTTCTTGACCAGAATGTATAGGTTTACTGGAACTAAGAGGCTACTTTTCAAGAAGTTACAGGTTTACTGAAATAATTCAAGATAAACTTGGGAAACACATGAACATACTTTTCCAGAACTAGCATTTTCGTGATTTGGATTTTTGTTCAACATGCCATTGTTTTGCACCTTAGATTCATCATATATCTGTTTCTACTGATGATTTAGTTAGTTATTCAAAAACAGGCTGGTTTGGGGAACATCCTTTATTACAAGGTCATTATAAGGTGATTTGTAATTTTATAAAATAACTTTTTTCTCTCAGATTTTACATACTGCTTTGCAGGGTACTTAGAAGTTGAAGTGAGTAACTCCTAAGCTACTTGCAGGTCATTTTACTAGAACTTAAATAATATTTTACAAAGACCTTAGATCTTAGAGGTTTCTTTACCCGAAGTTATAGATTACTTTACCCGAAGTTATAGGTTACTTTACCCGAAGTTATAGGTTACTTTACCCAAAGTTATAGGTTACTTTTTCAGAAGTTATAGGTTACTTTTTCAGAAGTTATAGGTTACTTAACCCAAAGTTAAAGGTTATTTTACCCAAAGTTAAAGGTTACTTTTTCAGAAGTTATAGGTTACCTTACCCAACGTTATAGGTTACTTTACCGAAAGTTATAGGTTACTTTATCAGAACGTATAGGTTACTTTACCAGAAGTTTTACGTCACTTTACCAGAAGTTATAGGTAACTTTTTCAGAAGTTATAGGTTACTTTACTAGAAGTTATATCTCACTTTACCAGTAGTTATAGGTTACTTTATCAAAAGTTATAGGTTACTTTACCAGAAGTTATAGGTTACTTTACCAGAAGTTATAGGTTACTTTACCAGAAGTTATAGGTTACTTTACCAGAAGTTATAGGTTACTTTACATGAAGTTATAGGTTACTTTACCAGAAGTTATAGGTTACTTTACCAGAAGTTATAGGTTACTTACCAGAAGTTATATCTCACTTTACCAGAAGTTATACATCACTTTACTAGAAGTTAGAGGTTACTTTTTCAAAAGTTATAGGTTACCTTACCAGAAGTTATAGGTTACTTTATCAGAGGTTATGGATTACTTTATCAGACGTTATAAGGCAAGGAAAGGCAAGGCTTAAGTTTTTTTGCAGGGGCTCTGCTAAACAAATCAATGATAATCAAAATGAAATACTATGTACCTTCTTTTAATATGAAGGATGAGTTTCACGTTCATTATCCCTATAGTCATAAAACTGGCAGTTTCTATTGATCTTACAGTAATACTCTTCAGAAGCTGTCAGTTTGTTTTCTTTATCATGGCTCCAAGACAAATTCCTTCACATTTCTGCAACATGGTGTATTAAGTGATTTTGAGAATGATTATCAAGAGACAATCCACCCTCCCTCTTTTTTTTTTCTTTTTTTTTTACTGCTTCAGGGTTGGAGTGTCTCGTTAAGCCACGACTGATGCACTCAGACAGTCAACGCCGCTTTGTGAAAATCAGGGAGTTTAGGCTTTTATCTTCCTCCGTCTGTTTTAATAAGCACACTTTGTGACAGCTTAGGTTTCCCCAGCATCTTAGGTGAGACGCGGCAGAGGCGGAGACCTCCAATTAAAGAGGGAGGGAGACATGAAGAGTGACACGGAGGAAGGTGATGAGAGACAAAACCCACAAACGGCCGGTTGAAGAAAGGGAAAAGAGGGGATGCATCTGCATGGCCTTTTTTCCTATAACCCCACTTCTTGTCTGCAGCCTTGCCTTCGTTAACCGAGTTAAGCCGGTTACATTAGCCGCTGGAATGCTTTATGTACTCGTACCAATTCAATTATTTGTTTCTGCGACTCAGGCATGGCAGGAAGTGAGGAGACAAGCACTCACATAAAAGTCTATGTGTTAATTTCCAAGTAATGCAGTGGCCGTGATCGCTTCTGACAAGACAATTGATACCACTGTCAGGAAAGAGACACCCCTAAAGGATGCATTTTTTTTGGCTGTTTTTCTGTCCTCACATACAGAACGTCACGGTGACACGCTGTTCAGTTAAACGTCCTGGAAGCCCTTTGATTAATGTAATACAATAAGAGAAATGGGAGGCTAAAATGCCTGTGCACGTCTTGTTTCTGAATATTTGCCTCAGCAAATGAGATACTGTCTGTCTGTCTCCTCCTGCCCCTCTGTCGAGGACCTCTCAATCGTTTTCTCTGTCATTAATCAATAGACATGACAGTGACAAACACTCCAAGGTCCCCGTCTTCCCTTTTTTTTCTTCTGGCTTTATTGCTTTATGGCTCCTCATTGTCAGGCTTGCCTACACATGTATTTCCATGTCATCTTTTGGAGGTGTCAAGAAGATGACAAAGGGAAAAGTGGCAGAGTGAGGGGGGGGGGGGGAGTCATGAGCAGGAGGCAGGATGGCAGTTCATTTATGTCAGTCTTAAAACGAGACGGTAATCATAAATTCATAGGTTTGCTTGGAGACACTTTCTGCAAATGCCATAAAAATGATGCTTTAAGTCATTTTAATAGGAATTTATCTCAAAATAATGACTTACTAACTCAGAATCATCACTTGGCGACTCAACATTATGAGTAATAAGAGTGTTAATTATGTGATACAATATGGGGGAAAAAAATTCCTCACTGTTGCTAACATAGTTCAATATACAAGCAGGAATGTTCCTTGATAAAAGCAGTGGAGACCCAGAAAATATGTCATCTAACCAATAAAAACAGGGTTACAGTCCAAAGTAAAAAACACACCATAGTGTTGCAATAGTATGGGATGCTGAATTATGATTATAATCATATAATTTCCAATTACTACTCAACATCTTACAATTATGAGGTGTAGGTTGGATAACCACAATCATAGCTTGGTATGTTTCATTGATTATTTTAAATTCATATACTTTTCCCCCAATAATGACTGACTGTGTCTTATGTGATACTATATTAGCATATAATAATTTGACTGTATATCTCATAACTAATAATAATAATAATAAACAAGCATTCGGGTTTTAAAACAGCATGTCACATTTATGATACAGTATATTCCGCTCATGAGCTACCATCAGTTAGTATGTAGTAATAATGACTTTGCATCTCCTAGTTTATTTAGTTTTGCTAATTTAAAAAAAAAGCTGTATGTTTGCATTTTATAGTCAAGAGTTATTTTGGGTCTCACAATATTGAGGTTGCATCTAAGTTGATACAAACTGTCAAACATTGAGAAACTGCACAAAATGTAGAGTTAGAATGACATTTATGTTACTCAGTGTTTTGTAATTATAACCATGTCTTACTACAACTATAACCCAACGTTTCATGATTACGACTTAGTATCATATGTAATACAAAGTTGTTATTATGACATAATGATAACTTTAGTACATTTAACAAGTATGCCAAAACCAGAAGATAAAAGTTATTAGAAAAGAGTTGTTTTATCAAAACTAAGTTTTATGTCTGTATTAATTATATGTTTCTTTATTTTTTTTCATAATCATCTGAGTCTCTTAACTATGATTTATATTTTCATAATTATTACTTTGTATATCATAATCGTAAACTTTATCAATTTACAACTTGGCATCTCCGAATAAAGCATAAACTATATTTATTCACTGAGTACATAACTGGCACTTAGCATTTCATCGTTTATGAGACAATGACAATTAGCTATGACTAATTAATGTACTGTATTTTTCAAAATATAAGTCGCATCAGCCTAAACACATTTATCTAGAAATGTTTTATTTAGTCAGTCCAAGACTAAAAACGTGTTAAATTACACGGCTGCATCCACAACTGACTGAAGAACGTGGAACATACATGGGAGGATGAATGGGGTAAATAAGCAACTCCAACCAGCCTTTCTTTCCATTGCAATCACATTCCATGTGCCTGAAATTTATTTACAGGTGCTTCCTGTCTAACCAGGTAGTGAACAACACCGGAGCACCACAGGGGACACATCAGGCTTCCACTACAGGACAGAGTCGTTTCGTATGCAGAAATACTCAGATGACTCTGCAGTTTTAAGGACTATCATACATGGACATCCTATGTGTGTGGCATAGGAACAATCATCTCATCTTTGAGAAAAACAAAAACAAAGGAGATGTCCGGAGAAACAGGAAAACCCCCGCATCCATCATAAGAGAAGAAGTGGAGGTGGTGAAGGGGAATAAATACTATGGTGTTTACCTGGACAGTAGACTGGACAGAAGATGCAACTGGGAAGCGGTCCACAGGAAGGGACAGAGAATATTGTACTTTTTAAGGAAGCTCTGGTCCTTCAGTGTCTGCAACAAGATGCTGCAGATCTTCTATATGTTTCCTTCTGCCATCATATGTTGGGGTAGCATCACCCAGTGAGTTAAAAACAAAAGCCCAACAAAGTGATAAAGAAGGCTGGTTCTGCTCTAAGAACTCGTCCAGAACCTGCGGAGCTGTTTGGGAAAAGAAGAATTCCTGATAAAAATGAAGAACATTACGGTGAGCATCCTCTTCATCAGGCTGTCATACAGAGGCTTCCTCAGAGCCACTGTGACACAGACCGCTAGAAGAGTCCGATCCTGACCACTGCCATCAGCATTTACAATCTTTACAGAAACGCGGATAATCTCGGTTATAACAACCTTTATTTTCCCTTTAGGATTAATGAAGTCTTATTAAGTCTAATTAAATGTAGCCTATAAATCAAAAACAAGGTAAAGGACAATCATGTGCACACAGCTTGCTCTGGCTTGTTCAGAACGTGTCTAAGAAATCATTAACACCAAGCAAGTGGTCTCTGTCCCGCAGTTCAACTCTACACTGAAACCTGAAGGCTACAAGAACAATCCCCCCGGCTTTACAGCACTCCTTCAGACTCAGAGTTGATCTTGTGACAATGATGTGAGGCTCATTTAAATGATCCAGCATCAAACCCTGTTTGTAAGTCCCTTTCATCTCCTTCATGGTCAGTGTGGCACCTCCAGGCGATGTGCACTGTGGCACCTCAAAGTGCAGCGCTGCCGTCCTGAATTCAAACGAGCTGTTCTTGTCTACATTACTAGATTAGACAGTCGTGGATCAAAAGCGGCGATGAATACATGTAGTAAAATCAAGTGTTTGCATTTAATCCTAAGGATGGAGGTTTATGAGGAAGGAAGATGTATGCTGTTTATAATGGTTTAGTTAAATACCCAACGCTAAGGGTACGTTCACACCGAACGCGAACAAGGCGAAACGTTTGATCACATTCTGATGGTTGCTGGACATTTCGTCTCTCTTTCTCTCAGACAACCCAGCCAATTTTCACCCAACTCGCTTTAACCACCTCCTCAAATAGGAAGAGCCTCTATCTGCTTGCTAGTCCCTCCCGTCTGTTCAACTCATCGTGGCAGACATTTTACCAAGCGAGTCACAATGCTGTATGTCGCCCCCCGGGTCCAACAGATCCTCCAGAGACGCACCCGGGTCGGCGGGTACCACCACCTGCAGCTCCGTCTGGATGATGGTCGCTCCCAGTGGTACTTCCGTCGTACCAGGACCCAGCATGAGGAGCTGCTGCCCTACATTAGGGGACGGATCACCTTCCAGGACAGTAAATCCATCATTGCTCAATAGAAGCACAGCCGAACTGTACTGTATAAATATGTGAGGTGTAAAAAATTTTTACGCCCTTGAATAAATGGACCAGGAGCCCCCTGACTGTGACGCGAACTGACAGCACTGCATAAATGCAACTAAAAATAAGTAATATTTTCTTAAAATGAGTGTATCTGTCCTTGATTTGAGCAGGCAAATAAGATGATCTGCCAATGGAACAAGACTTTTGCACTTAAAATAGGAACAACTCATCTTCATCATCTTATTTCAAGTGCAGGAAGTCTAATTATCTTATTTTGGGAGTCAAAATACTCATTCCATTGGCAGATAATATTATTCACCTGCTCAAATCTAGGACAAAATCACAACTTTTAAGAACATTTTATATATATTTAGACCCGTTTTTGCAGTGAGAAAGGTTCAGATCGTTGAACTCAAATGAAACTTCACTACGGTCTATTAGCTGTTCACACTTTCTGTGCCGTTCACATCGGAGTCCGTTAATTTCGCTCCCGAATATGCCTTTACCTGGACGTAACATGTCAATCATTCGCTCCATTCGCCTTGTTAACGTTTGATGTGGTCGTACCGTAACAATATACCGCCCACAACCAGGCTTTTATTATTGATTTTATATATTTACGTTATGATGATTATAGCAGTTATTTTTAATCGTGGTTTAAATCGGTAGAAAAGGTGTGCTGGCACAAGTAAAACAAGAGTATTAATGAAAAAGTATTGATGTTAACCACCTTATTTGTATTCCTTCTTTGCATTTTGTTATTTGTTATATCATAGGTGGCATTGATGTTTTTCCTTTATAGTTTGTCACGGTTATAAAACCATGTCACAAAATCTTTTTCCAAATTCCAATTTCCAAAAGTAAAAAACAAAGCAACTGGACTTGTTTTCCGTAGTTGAAGACGTTTCACTTCCTCTCCAGGAAGCTTTCTCAATTCAAAAGGTCTGGTGTAATGTGCAGTACCAAGCTTTATACTACTGCCCAAACAAAGGCCTTGTAATGGCTTAGATAACATGCGAATTCAACAGAAACAGGTCCACCCCTTAGTAATGGACGGTCGTTAAAGACATTAAGCCAGCAGATTGGACTGAAACTGGTCCACTCCTCTGTAACGAGGAGTCATTAGGGTCGTTATTGGCTTGGGTTAAAGGAGCGATGTTTTGATCACCCATATGATCAAAACATATGGGTGAAGGAAGGAATGTTCTGATCTTTATATTGGAGAAACCAAACAACCTCTCCACAGACGCATGGCTCAACACAGGAGAGCTACCTCCTCAGGATAAGACTCTGCAGTCCACCTACACCTTAAGGACAAAGGACACTCTTTTGAGGACCAAATTGTTCACATTTTGGACAAAGAAGACAGATGGTTTGAAAGGGGTGTAAAGGAAACCATCTACGTTTAGAGAGAAAAAACAACCTTAAACAGAGGAGGAGGCCTTAGGTTCCAACTCTCAAAAACTTACAATCCAGCTATAGGGTTAATTCTGGCCAATCATCACCTCAGTTCTCACCCTCATATGGGTGATCAAAACATTGTTCCTTTAAGCCAGGCCAATAACAACCCTAACGACTCCTCGTTACAAAGCGAAACGTCTTCAACTACGGAAAACAAGTCCAGTTGCTTTGGTTTTTTTTACTCTTTTTGGAATGACCATGACCTGGATGACTGAGAATCTTCACCAGCACAAAATCTATTATTTATACCCGCTTATTGTTGAAATGGTCATGGGGGGCTGTCGTTGGGCGAGAGGCGAGGTACACCCTGGACAGGTCACCAACCATCACATGGCAACACAGAGACACAGAACCAACGTCCATGCACACATCTAAGGGCAATTGGAGGGACCAGTTAACCAAAACAGTCATGTTTAGCCGGAGGAAGACAGAGTACCCAGAGATAAGCCAAGCATGCAGAGAGAGAACGTGCAAACTTCAAGCAGAAAGAACCTAAGCAGGGATTCCAATAGTGCTACCAACTGTGTCACTGTGACACATACATCACAAAATCAAGCTAGCAAATTGGCTCGTATTAATTAAATTTAACTCTACCGGTGTTGGGACAAACATTTCCAGGACACATTTCTCTTTCCTTATGTGCTGCTCTGTTAAAGTTAGCAGCATCTTCTGGGTGCTTGTACACGGAGAGGATGGACTGTGCGGGGAAATGCATGAAACACAGATTGACCCACAACCTTTTGTCCTTCGAATTTTTAGCCGTGCATTGCTTTTTGTCATTAAAAACAGACATAAAACTACAAGAGCACATGTTTCTTGGTCATATGGTGGCAAATCACAGGGCAAGACACCTGACTACTCTCCAAACGAGGCTCGTTAATTATTGCATATTACCTGTTAGCGACCGGGACAAAGTTACAGATTGGTTACCTTTTTTTGGGCGTGTGAGGCCAGGTGGAACATACCTGGGCTCTTGGAAGACAGGAAGGAGTTATCTATTACTGCAGGTTCTGTCTATTTGGGCTGAAATTCCAGGTGAACGTGTTAAACTATACCTTGTTTTTATGGGTCCAAGTTCAGGGTGCAGCCAGGTGATTACAGTTGGACAGCATCCGTAGGTTAGACATTTTTAGAAAGATGGAGAATGTCACAGAGCAGGGTTTGAAATAAGGTGAAGGACCAAACTCCAATGGGGACAGCACCAGAACGGTTATTCTGCATTGAAATGCTGCATAAGCAAACAGAAACTTGACCGAGAGGGAGGAGGTAACAGTCAAAAAGTTCAAGCAATAAAAATGTTTGAATAAAAGCAGATGTTATTATTACCAATCTGGACATGGTGTGCATAAATAAATGTGTCATGGGTATTCATTTCATCATGGGCTTTGAATACAGCTGAATTTATGTTGTGATTACTATGTTCTCTCTAAAGTTGATAATTATGATTTTAAAATTTGATTATAGTTCATCTTCCTTCCTCTTGCACCTTAAAGGAGACAAATAATGCTAAATCCACCTTTTTAGCCTTTAAATAGTCTGTCCATGAGCTGCATAGATTATCTTTATAATCTGTTTGAGTCATACTTTCAAGCACTTGTGTTTTCTCCATTCTGTATTACATTTTTGAACAATTACGTCACAGAATTTGCCGCAGAACTGCTAAACAATGTCAGGGACTTACAACCTACAAATTTGATAAAACTGACATCTTGTTTTGTTTTCTGGTGGTGGATTAGAAACTGGAAAAACATATCCTTAGTCTTAGTGTCTTGGACAAACTAGGCCTATTTACAGTTCACACATTCAGTATTTGGTTTCGTACTTTAAACTTGCACCCATCCATAACGCTGACTACTAACCCTGTGCCTTAACAAAAACTTTATTTAAAACGTATCAAATTCTATTGTTTGTTTATTAGACCTTTGCACATGGGTAAACAAAAAAAGCACCATGGAGGGTCATGTTTCAAAATCAAATATGGCTGCCATGTGACAATAGTTTAATAAACTACCAATGAGGTCCCATGAAATAATTTATGTGAACTAGTGGATAATTTATTTACAAACATGTTTGTTTAGGATTCCAACGTCTATGCAGATAAATGAAAGTTACCAAATTGCATTGCCAATAGTATTCAGGTTTTCCAACCATTTTAATTCCCACCGCTTTTTTTGAACGGAACACTGACGTTTAGTATGAAATTCACAAATCTAAGTTCCAGTTCGTGACGTAAACTTAGCAAAGTACTAGAATTTTGCTTGGGAGTTTTCAAGGAGCCTGATAATGTCAACCAGCTGTGAGGTTAGTCTGCTAATCTTCATGTTAGGAGGTTCAAAAAAGTCCGGCTGTTCTTCCTTATGTTCCGTTTTGTTCAGTGTAAGGTACAACCTATATACGCCACTTAAGATATGTTATATTTACTACAAAACACAGGAAAATATATTTTAAAGGGCTAATGATAGTTAGCATGTTGACATAGTTTAACAGTTAGTAGCAAATCCCACTAGTTCCTAATTTTTGACAAAAGTCAACCCTCATGTTTGGGAATTGAAACTCAAGTGATAACATTATCATGCTAACATTAGCATACTAACATTAGCATACTAACATTAGAATGCTAACAATACAACGCTATCAAAATGTTTGGAGGGTTGGACAAATCAGGCCCCATTTTATCATTGTATGTTTCTCCGATATTTTTTGTACATTACATTGTTTTATATCACCCATAAAAATGAAAAATAAATAACTAGCAGTTTCTATTACTAATTGTAGTTAGTAAGGTCAATTAGCTTAACATTTAGCAAATCCTGCTGGTTTCCTGAATTTAATGTCACATCTACATATATGAGTTCTGCTTTCTGCATCTACAGACTCCATTGCTGGGGAATATTCACTGAGTCCACAAAAATCCCGACTAGTTGAGAATGTAAGCATGCTAAAATATCTAACATTAGCCTTGTCCAACTTACGCCTCAGTTCCTCGTGGTTCATTCTTTGTAAAACCTTTGTGCACTGCTTCATAGCATAACATAGTGGCCTTCATAACAAACCGAAGGCAACTATTTTAATCTAATTTGTTGGCGAATGTTTGCATACAAACGTTAGCATGCTAATGTTAGCGTGCAAACCCTACTAGCTTAGTTTAAGGATTAGGAACTGAGACCCCAGCATTGGTGTGTTTTCTCTGCTGTATATTTTGTATTTAACACAAACAATGCAGTTAATCCATCCTTGAAGACGTAACAGTATCTCCTTTGTGAATGTATAACACATGTATAATGTAAATTGCACTTTGGAATGAAATGATTCAGATTCTCCACTAAAACAAATAAAATGGCTGCTGAATTTCCCCCTCATCAGTTAAATAAAACAAGACATCCTGATACACTCCTTCACTATCCCTGACACCTTTGCTTAATCCACTTACAATATTTGAGCTGCTACACAAACAAATTGATATCATCAATTGTGATGTTGGCAAATACCACAGCCAATCTGCTCATGAATGTTTATCTCCTCTAACACTCACCCACCTGCTAAGAGGTGCCACGCTTTAATGAAATTGTTTGGACTACCGGCGCCCGTTGCTAAGGAACTGTGTTCCTCCTTCGTTCTGATTTTTTTCCCCCTTTTTTTTTTTGCCTGCAGATTTCTGTCATCAAATGATGATTAGAGACGAGCACACCTCAAGGTGCTCGAGTCACTGAAGGGTGTATTCAGAGCAAGATTGGCAAACAGCTTCAGGGTGAAAAATGAGTCTTTGTGTGCTAAAGCCTTTTTCCTGGCGTCTGCGCCGTTTGTGGCCCTAATGCGATTGGCGCTGGTCCATGTTTACGTTTTAAAGGTAGGATGTCCAGAAATCCGGCGGCTTGGGGAATTACACGGCTGAGCGTTCCTCTGACAAGGTGTGGGCATAAACCTGTTTCCACGACCGCATCTCTCCCCAGCGATTAGGGATTGTCACAGTCAACTTTCGACGCTGCCCCTTTCATCCCCGTTTGATGTCTGATTCTTTCCCCTCTCGTATTTTTCAGCTCTCAGACATAGGTGACATGAAAAGAGCCTAAGATCAGGTGTTTCATGAATATGTTTACACGAAGAATAAATGCTTCCTTCTCTTTTCTGCGGCAGACGTCTGGAGGCATCGATGTTTGACTTGATTTGCGCTACTTCACGCTATGAGCGCAGACACCTTGTTTGGGTTTCAGGATCTGTTTTCCATAAAAATTCATGAAGGTGAGACTTTATACTTCCCCGGGGATGTTGCGAGACCACTTTTAGTAATTTGGTTTCTTCTGGGACTGCATGAAAGTCAGTCAGTACGTCCTTTCGTTGCATTTCAACTGACATACATGAATTCAAACTGGCACATATTTAACGAGACAGTGTCTCGTTTGCAGATTTAAGCATTTAAAAGTCGCTTTTGGCTGTATTTTGGCAAGATAATGCACTACTCCTCTTGACAAAGCTGGCATAGGTCATAAGAACGTTTGATTCCTTCTTCCAGGGCTGATTTTTAACCATAGTCCACATATTTCCAAAAGGATGACGGTAAGGGTGTTGTGGACTCCATTCCAGAAGCTTTATTGTGGTCTGTTATGCGTTTGGGATTAGTATCCCAAAGAAAACCCAACTGTGTCCAAGTTTTAACCCTGTGGCTGATGATTTAGTTTGGAGGTAGTCATTCTTCTTCAGTACCCATGCCGTCAAATGTATTACTATTACTTTTCGCATCAAAACAGAACCTCAGATACAGTGTTCTTAGGAGAACTGACCCATAGCATCATATACCATGCTTGGAAGCTGCTACAGAATATATTACATTACAAACTCTGCTCTACACCCTTTTTTTTCACCCAGTGCATCGATAATAATCAAGGCTACTGTCTGAGCTAAGCTAGGTAACTAGTTGCTTCAGCATGGCGCAACTAGTTACCTCATTGTTGCACGTCTGCTTGTAAAAGGAGTCGGTATATGAGCCGTGACACTTCAGGAAATTCAATTAAGGGTGAAAGGACAGGTGAAATTTTACTGGCATTAGTGGGTCTATGTAACCCAAACAAGACGAGAGGCTAAACAAATCGTGTTTGAAAGCTAATTTCTTTGGGTTATTTTAACAGAAATCTCTCCTTTTTCGTGCCAGTGTGTCAAGCTTCTGCATATAGCCCGCTGCCCCCTTCTGCACACTCTTTAACCACACTTTGTGACTGTAGGTGAGCATCTGGACAATGGCATACGGTTATCAGAGCCTCTCCACAGGCCCTCTGCGTGGGATTCAATCAGGCTGAGGCAGGAGGGCCTGTGGATTGTATAGATCCAGAGGGTCGATCCATAGGGGTGCTCAGCCTCTGAAACTTCGCTCCCTTCACTCCCTCCTCCGTAAAGGTGGAGCCGCAGCTCCATTCACCGCATGTTTAGATCAATTGTATCCCTGTTAATGGAAAATAATTGAAGTTCCCCTTGAACCTGCTGGTGCTGCGACAAAGCGACGACCTGTGAGGGATGTTTTTAATTCAGAGCCGCGCGCTAACAGGGTGAGCCGGACTAAAATTGACGTCTGTGTTCTCAGAGGTTTTTTTTTTCCCCTCCTTTCTTTCTTCTTGAGGCTCGGAGCCCTCCCTCATGATAATTATTAATGCTGTCGAACGGAGGGAGAGAGGAAGCTTTCTATAGAAAGAAAGATGCGGGCACATCAAGAGTCACGCCAAAATGGTTCTCCCTTGCATGCATTAACGAGCGCATCAAGTGAAAAGCATCTAAAGTGCTTTGAAAGTAGGTGCGCACACATCCACGTACGCGGAGTCACTTCGTCTTGTGATCTCCATCTCCAACGTAAACCCTGGCGAAGGGGCGGAGGGAGGGTGAAGATGTTAACTGTGAAAAATAAACGTCATCATTGGCCTCTTCTCTCAGATGGTTTCCTCAGATAAAAAAAAGAAAAAACAGGAGAAAAATCTACGGTCCAACTGGGCAACTCGAATCAATCGGCGCAATTAGAGCCCGCGAGCCATTACACAGTGCACACATCTTCCCATTTGTTCCACTCAATGCTCTCTGCTCTCATTGTGCACGGCCAGGCTGCTTGTGAGGCGGCTGAATAGCCAGAGAGGAAGTGGAGTCTTGAGAGACTCTTCTTTTGTGATCGGGGTAAATATAACTCAAGGTAAATGAACACGGCGCGGCGGAGAGGAGGGCTGGGGGTCGGACACGCAGGGGCCGCAGCACAGACCTGGAGGTGCAGAGGGCGAGGAGGCAAGGTGAGGCGCGATTATTTCAGCGCCGCCGATCACTCAGAGGGTGAAGAAAAAAAGGGGCTTTACAGGAAGAACAAAGGAACAGATAAAGAAATTACAGATGCATCAAAAGGACGAATGAAAAATAATATAAAAGCATAAAAATGACCAAAATGAAGCAAATAAACGGAATGAGATCTGAGTATTTAGATGGACCCAACATAAAGACAATTGGTGTGGGATGCAACCAGCATATTTAAATATTTCCTAAACTCCATATCTTTTACAGACAATACCA
This sequence comes from Fundulus heteroclitus, assembly GCF_011125445.2. NCBI lineage: Eukaryota > Metazoa > Chordata > Actinopteri > Cyprinodontiformes > Fundulidae > Fundulus > Fundulus heteroclitus. Next base: position 7,992,884 of record NC_046384.1, read on the forward strand.
GAACTCTATCAAATGGTTTCGGTTTAAATATCCTTGATTATAGCAGGCTTGCAACCGGTTCGGTTTTATTTAAGTATTAATCAATCTTTTGGGTCAATTACCCAAGCAGAAATCCTGATTAGCTGCAGAGATGATCTGAGCAGGCCCCGTCGTGAGATTGCCTAACGTTACCTCATCCGCCGAGCGCCATGTGTTCGTGCAGATCTGCGCTAGGTATGAAGGAGGAAGGAAGGAAGCGCGGAGAGGAAAGAAGCGTCTCCTGGGAATGATGAAACCGAGCTCGCATGCAGTGAAGGGGTGAGTGTCTTCTTCTGAAACTGAACCAGGCAGACTAAGCACTTCTATCCGGCCTAGGGTCACCGGTAATGGGTATAATCGCAATGTGATAAAACCCGCCCGGTGACGTGTTGAGTAATGAAAAGAAACTTTGAATGACTGACGCACTGGCACATATGTCATTTTCGCTTCTTCAGGTATAATAATCACACTCCAGATCGGTGACAGTGTGGATGCTCTTCAGACTCTGGAGTTGGAAAACATCAGACGTTTGGGGGGGGGAAGCGCCACACTGATGACTTAAACAACAGTGCGTCTTCATTGGCTCGGGAAATCGGTGGTAATCATGATAGTCACCCATGCTTTTGTGGTATTGATGGCCATTTTGCAGAGTTTAAACGCCGCCTTTCTTCTTTGAGAAAAGGGTAAAGATCCAGTGTGAGTGTGAGAGTGCGGGTGGGGGATGTGGCACGACATCTTTAAGCCCTAACCTTCAGCATCCATAGCAGAGGTTCATGTCCAGGATGAGAGTCAGGCCTTCTAAGTGTGAGGCGTAGCTTCTCTGCGAGGAAAAAAGGTGGATTGCTTTCCAGGGGTTGGGGCTCAGTCTATCAAGACAAAATATAAGCATGTCGGTGTCTTAGGCTACGTTCACACTGCAGCCTGAAGTGACACAATTCCGATGTTTTTTTGCCCATATGCGACCTGTATCTGATCTTTTTATGACAGTCTGAACGACACAGATCTGATTTTTTCAAATGCGACCCAGGTCACTTGGATATGTGGTCCTGAATCCGATACATATCTGTTCTTTTCAAATGCGACCTGTGTGTGTACGGCCGGGTCGCATTTATCCGACCTGTACGTCACTGATACTCGTCAAACGTCACTATTCTGCGTCCTGCTATGCAGAAGCGGGAAGAAAGACGACACCCATAGCGGACAACAATGAGGAGAGCAGTCAATGGATGGAAAGCTCCGGTTAGAAAATAAATTAATGACCACAAAATGCACGCCGGCATTATAATCCATGTTTACTTCTGCAAACACTGAGGACGGTTGCTATGTGTGACGTCATCGCGTCCTCGAGTGCGCATGCGGGACACTTAGGTTGAACGCATTCAGTTCACACAGGAGATCAAATACAAGTCGCATATATTTGGAAATGTGAATGACCACGCAAAAAAAATCAGATTTCACAAAAAAAATCGGAATTGAGCATTAAGACCTGCAGTGTGAACGTAGCCTAAGAGCTGATGGTTGGACAGAGCAGGAGTTACATACATGAATTAGGGTCTAACCTGCCATAATGCATGCTTTGCTCTGCTCTTGTCATGAAGAAGGAGCTATCCAACCTTCACCTTTGGTTATGAACTAAAGAAGAAGATACCGGACACAAGCTTCCTGCGTTGGATGACCAGCTTCACACTTACGGAACGACACTCTGTCATGCATTGGGGAGCTTGGAGTAGAACCTCTGCTTCAAGTTGTCCTGGGACAAGTAAGAAACTCCAGGAGCTTGTTCATAATGTCGCTGGGGGAGAGCAACCTCTAGGTTTCCCTCCGGAAGTCCATAAACCAGCAACCAACTCCTGAACAACCAGAAGGCAATAGATGGACGATAATGCTGGTGTTGTGGCCTCCTGATGGTTCTGGTTTACAGTTGTTCTCATTGTACTCCAACAGACTGGACGCAAAGTTTTAATTTGAACTAGGATTATGGACTCGTATAGCTTAATTCCAGGTAGAAAAATAGAAAGAAAAACAAGTAAAACACACTAGGGTGGTCAATGGCTTCGGTTCAGTCTGTATCTAGTCTGGTACTGGTTGGGTACAATCAGAAATCAAGCACAAAATCTTAAATTCCCTTTAAATTTAAACCGAAAATAACTTGTAATAAAACACACACAATCTCAAACAACTAGAATGTACTAACAGGGAAATGAGTCTCTGTTGTAACGCCAAAAAGGCTCAAAATGATTCAGTCAAATTGAAACAGATGACCTTTTATTTCACTGTTTTAGCTCATATTTCCGTGTCAACACGATGAAAGTTGGAAGCTAATATGTATTCAAGACAGTAAGTGTCAGTGTCACCTTTGTAGGTATGTGTTATTGAGCGATGATTGTCTGCCTCGCATCCCCTTTGGGAAAATGCGAGTCAATTATGTCATTTGTGTAATTATACCAGCATGTGAGTGGTGAAATCCCAGCAAGCAGCTGACAGGATGGGAACGCTTCAGGAAGTGACAAATCTCACATTTTTTACACGGCTGCAAAGTGGAGAGGAAAATGCGGCGTTTCGTGTTTTTTTTTCCTCACAGAGCGCGCGCAGGTAACGCCGTTGGTATGAAACGTGAACAGCTGAGCCGACCTTAAGGTTTTATGACGATGTTGATGGTTGTGGGGGATGTCTGAGGCTCAGGTGAGGCCTTGCCCATGGGCAGGTGAGGGGGTCACGGGGCTCGGCTCTGAAAGGCTAATAATTAATGATCAAATGTTAGCAGCGGTGCCGGCGCTGCTGCCAGGCTCCACTGATGCCATTAATCCAGCTCAGTGAAGCTGGGCCCATTTTTGCTCGGGACCTGCTGCAGCTGTCACCGTGCTTGCTTAATTATCCCCTCTCCCCCCCCCCAGTCTCACCCGTCCCTCACCCCTCCAGCCCGAGGCCACCGTGAGGCTGCTCCCCGCCACCCCTCCATCACCCCTTTACCCCCCCCCCACCCCTCTCATCTCCTCCTTGGTTTCCTGGGGTCCGCAAGAGAGCTCAGGGCACAAAAAGAGAGAGGTTAAAGTGGGTGAATGAGTTTCTTTTCTGGATCTTCGCTGTTAGTCACCGCAGCGACAAATGATCTGAAAGCTCATGTTAATTTGTCAAATGGAGAGTCTACCCGCATGTTACGTTTGGGCCCAAACACAGAGGGGAAAACGCTTCCATGCATCGGTAATGTCATGGAGTCCTACACACACTGCAAAAACAGAGCTAAAAATGAGTAAAATGTTCTTAAAGTTAGTATATTTGTCCTTGATTTGAGCAGGAAAATAAGATGATTTGCCAATGGAATAAGATTTTTGCACTTAAAATAGGAACAAATCATCTCCATCATCTTATTTCAAGTGCAGTATATCTAATTATCTTATTTTAGGGGTCAAAATACTCATTCCATTGGCAGACAATCTTATTTACCTGCTCAAATCATGGACAAATACACTAATTTTAAGAACATTCTACTTATTTTTAGATCAGTTTTTGCAGTGCATGGGTTAGCATGCGACCAAGTGGAGACATTTTTGTGAAACCTTTGGTTTTAATTCTTAAAATGCCAAAAAAAAAATAAAGCATTTTAGAAAAACAGAAGGAAAAAAGTCAACTCAATAGCTACGTTAACATGGACAAAAGTAATTAGCATAAACGGCCGATCGGAATAAAAATGCATCATGTATGCAAGCCAATCGGAATATTATGATCGGATTAAGCTAAATCGGAATGATATTGTAATCCGAATGAGACGGGTGGTTTATGCCGATTGAAAATCCGATCCGAATGTGGAAAACTGACCCGAGTGTGCCAGACGTAAATGTGACATTATGTGACTCGACGTTGGCGAGTGGCGGAAATACGGCAGGAAGCAATACCGCCCAGGCTCCCGATACAACCTTTCTGTTCAAAAGAATAAAAGAGCTCAAAGTTGTTTAACCGTAATTATAAAATTGTGCAAGTCCAGCCTGAGCGCTCGTTAGACAAACAAACTCGTATGATACTGCTTTGTGTACTATTTTTGTTGTTTATCAAATAAAGACGGAAATACTTCTTCTGTGGTATTTTTAGGGGAATTTGATAACTGCGCATGTCAGAGTGGCTCCGATTCCGAATAAAGCCAGGTTTTCTAAACGCACATTATGATCGGATTAATTGATTGTGTGCCCATGTAAACGGTAAAATACCGTTATTTAATCCGAATACATTTTAAACCGTAAACATAGCTTTTGAGCGATAACATTTAACAACGTAAGCAAATATAACAGCTAGAGATGAAACAGGAAAAACTCCAAAGGCTAAAGGTACATGACCATAGCTAACAGCAAATCGACAACTATGTAAGCTAACGCTATAGGAGCTAGAGCTATAGCTACAAAAATCTAAGGAAAACCGATCAAAATCTAGCAAAACAGCTGAAAAAAGCAATCGATAACACAGCAGCTAAAGGTAAAGCTAACATAGCTAAAGCTAAACCAACAACATCTACAGTAGAAGTGGCGAAAGCGAGGCTCTTCTGCCTGTCCTGTGCAGCTCGCGGCAACTTGACTAATCTGTCGAGATCTGCAGGTTGTTGGCGTATTTTATTTTAAAAAATGTATTTTGAAAAAAATATTAACTACCACTTCTTTATCCAGTGAAGTTGCTTTACACACCACTGCCATTTAGCCATCTTTATTGCTGTCACACGTAGATGTCCACTAGGGGGAGCACAATTAAACCAGAAGCACAACACACTTGAACCCCATAAAGGAACCCAAATACTCAGACATGAGCTGTACAGACTGTCCTTGTACATTTTCCGCTTCATAATCAAACGTACAAATTGCTTACATCTCTTGTGTAAAATTGGGTAATTGATAGTAGCATGTTTGATGAGCTAGTTGAGCACCTAGAGCTGTTTCTCAGGTAGCTGGAGCTACTGTAAAACCACTTCAAGCACCAATGCTTCAAATATCTACGGCTAAAACTATTCAAACAGCTGACACTACATCAGGTAAAGCTAACATCACAAATGCTACAAAAGTCATGGCTATAAGTTCCGAAGCTACAACATCTAGCATGTACTTAAAAAAATGTTTTAAACTGAGTTGAAATGTTTTTTTTTTTCATGATATATGCAGTTTCTTTGCATCTTTTAATTTTGTGTGAAATTTGTTTGTCTGTTCTGCATTTTCTCTTAATGTTCTTTTTATTTTATTGTATTTTTTGCACAATATTGCAAGTACCATAGTGTTGGCAAGATTAGCATTTAAAAAGATATGATTTCTCCTAATTTATGGACTAATAAGCTTGGCATTTAGATTTTGGATGCTGAAAGTTGTCTTTTGTCTGTTTTGACAAAATGTTTTCTCTCCATTTCATTGCTTAGTTCTGTTGCTTTTTCTCTGCTTAGTAATTTTTTAAAAAACTTTTATTATACTAACTTTATCATAAATGCATGTTTTCTTCAAATTGCCCTATAGGAGCATCAAATTCCCACTTTAGCAGCTTCTAAACTGCCCCGTTAGATAGAAATCTCTGGTAAGTGTCAGTTCAAAAGCGATTTTATGACTTGTTTGATTTGCTTTTCTTTGCACATTTTGTGCAGGCATCTCAGTTGGGCTAAAAAGTCAGATTTACTACGCCTTTAAATAGATGTGTAAGCGAGCTGAACAGGACCATGAACACATCGGAAGTCCTTATTGATGAAGCAAAATTGCAGAGGATTTACGTTGTTTGAACTGAAAGTTGTTGTATCCGTGAAGCCAGACCACCTGCCTGTCGGCTAGCGCACACTTCCATGTAATATTTACCAGTGTCGGATATCTCAACCTGCCTGCGCCGCGAGCCACGTTAAGTTTACCTGCTTGTCTCAGCACAGGAGACGTTCAAGGAGCATGCTCTCACGCTAACAAATATCCGTTAATATTTCATCCAGCCCGGGCGATATGTTTAGAGACCTCTCTGCTTTTCCAAGCTGTTCTGGGGAAAGAGGAAGGGGTTTATATCCACTCTCACTTTGCCAGAGGATTATTTCTGTACCTGTTCAAACACGCTCGGCTGAATTATTCATCCCGCTGAGCCCCTGCACCGTGCACTTGTACTGCGAGTATTAAACATCTCACCCATGCTTTTACCTCGCCGCGGTGAAAGTGCACCTTAGCAGACGGATAGGGGACGCGGCAGAGCGGGAGGTTCTGTGTTTTTTTTTTTTCCTCCCTTCTTCTATTGGCCTTGGAGAAAAGAGAAAACAAGTTCGCCTGCGGCAAAACAAGCGCAGCGCTCGCTGGTTAACCTGAGCTTTGAGCCGAGGGCTGTGATTGTGTGTGAATTATAGATAAACTCTGAGAGTGGATCAAGGGAAGGTATACATGTTGCTCTATTCGAGTGAAGGAGCCGCATACCTTCTGTGGATGGGCACATCTGAGTGGAAAGTTTCAGGTGAATCCATAAATACCAAGAATCTCACCCTGCTTTTCCTTTTTTTTTTGGCTTGGGGGGAGACCTTTGCCTTTCCTCGATTCAAGGCCCTCCAGCCGCTAAAATGGTATAAATTGAGGCGTGTGCTCGCTAAGGAATGCCCTAAACTCTTGGCCTTGTTTCTGATAGCTTGTGCATAGGCTCTAAGTATCACTTGCCTTTTCAGGATCTGCTTATATCCTCCTCCAACACATCTCCGGAGCATGATGCACTGCTGGCTGCTGTTTTGCAGTGGACCTCCGGAAGCACTCTAATTAAAGAAAGAAAGAGAAGTGATTCTTTAATGACTATGGTGTAGGCCTCTTCAATTTGATGTAATCACATAAGAGAGTGTCTCGAGATGAAAGATTATAAAAAGGAGCCGCGCGCGATTATTATTATCAAATAACCCCAATCTTCACTTATCAAGAGGAACGCCTGATAATTTAAGACAAAAAAGGACCGAGTTTCACACTTGGACCTTTCTGATTGAGATAATTGGAATATTCACTCCTGTGATAACTGGAGGGGGTGACCTCAGATTTATGAGTTTAACCTGTGCTTCAGTATTAAAAATGTTTGTCTTTAATCAACCTTTACCAAAAACGAGCAATAGACGGCCTTTCTATTCCAGTACCTGCAGCTTTGAGCGCACAGAAAACGTACAAAGCAGAATAAAATCAAGTTGAGGCAAAGTTACGGCTTTTCCTACAAGTGCATCACATAAAATTTCAAACTTCGACGCCGTTCTGCTGCTCCAGCCGTTCCAATAACTCCCTCTCAGCCTCAGTAAAAAACGTTAAACCTCACATAAAAGCCATATCCATTGATTTGTGGTCGCCGCTTTGTGAACGTCAATGAAAATAACTACAAAGGAATAACGGGTCATCAATGCAATGCGTGAAACAGTCATAAAAGGACAGTTGCATCAGATTTAACAGGCAATAGAGTCTGCTTTGTAATAGGAAGGGACTCAGAGGCGGAACTAAATGATAAATGTGATACGAAAGATCAAAGTTTTAACACGGTTCCATCTTTGTCCATGCTTGATGCATTTAGCGTCTTCAAAGTAATTGTTGAAGGGTCATTGGCGATGAATAATACAAATATATAAATAGGGACGTAATGGCCCCATGTTAACGGCCTATATAATAGACATTTAGGACCCAGCTAAGACTTACTGTACACAAGATCTGCTGTTATGGGTCATTTAGTAAACCCAAGCGGGTCCCGTTCAACAACACAGGACCCATCAAGCCAGAGAAAAAACCCACATGGGGCTTGAAGGGACAGTGTGTGACTAACTTGGCTTTTAATTAGCAAAAAAAAACAGGTATTGCTCTCATAAATACATATCTCTACATACTCCTATATGTAGACATTATGTCGGTGGAAGAGGAGTAGAAAACAAGCAAAGATGACCGTAGATCGTTATTTGTGCTGTTTTCTGTTGAAATGTAGGACCATCCATTCTCTTTGCCCAGTGAGAGGGAAGAGAAAGTAACCAAGGGAAGTAAAAGAAGTAATAACTGAGAAAAAAATGAGAGTCTACGTCAGTATAGCTTTTACCTTTTAAGTGGAGACAATTCATGAAGGAGCGGGTCTTCAAAGCAATATAACAGTCTATAAAGTTCATTTTGGTGTAATGTTGGAGACAGGGAAGTGTGGTCCAGCGACTACTCTGTCCTCTCAACAGAGACGGCTAGCTTGTTTGTTAGCAAACACTCAACGAGCTCCGTTGCATCAGTTATCAGCTGTTATTCTATTACAAACGCCACACCGGCTTCTTTCATACGTATTTTCTGAGAGATTTTCCATTTTTATAATTTATTTTGACACTTGAACTAGTGCAGGATGTTAACATTGCCTCGTTTATTACCCTCCAAGGCTTCTCGGACGTTTATAATTCATTTACAAACGTCCAATCAAGGTATGCCCTTTGCACAATCAAATTCTGTACATACAAATGTGTTTTTTTTTTAAATACTCACCTGTTTACTGTGACTTCTCCTGCATTGTTTACATTTCAATTGCTTCACTTTTAAATTCAGTGCTGCACCTTATACTGTATTTTAGATCTACTGTAAATTACAAGTTGTGTTCTTGCACAAATGCCCATGCAAAATCAATTCTGCACATACAAATGTTTTTTTTTTTTTTAAATACTCACCTGTACACTGTGACTTCTCCTGCATTGTCTACATTTAAATTGTTTACTTGTAATCACTGCTGCACCTTATACTGTAATTTAATTTGACTGCAATATACAAGCTGTATGCAACGAAATTTCGTTCTGTACGCACTCTGTTTTTACAAAATGACAAAGTTGTCTTAAGTCTATTTAGCGCACCACTAGATGGGTACAGGGCCTTTAAGGCCTGACTGACAAAGGCCAACAACAGATCCACACCATCCCGAAAGCCTTAGTAATGCTTTTGACATCCTTTCCAGCCACATATCTATCTATTTTTAACTAAATTGTTCTTGAATTTATTTATATAGGATCATGATGTGTTGTCAAAGAGGTTCTGGTCAAGCTGCTTAGTAAATCTACAGTTCTGGCAGTAATCAGGCCTGGATGTGGTTAGGGAAATTAAACCAAGCAAATCAGGTTATTCAGGTTAATTACTGTTTAAATGCTATGCCTTTGTCATAACACTGGGCGTATACTGGGATGAGACACAGGGCCTCCATAAACTCTGTTTTACATACAAACTGGGAAACAATTGTGCAACATAATCTCCAATAACCTTCAATTATAAAGTCCTCACCTTTTTCTCATGGATCACAATCAATGTATGTTTTTTTCCCAGAAGTCATTATTGAGTCATTAGCTTGATTTCTCTCCCTGATCAGTGAACTCGCGGTCACTGGAAAAACAATTGTGCCATTAAGTAGCCATCATGCTTCAAAGGTGCAGTCATAATTCCCTTCTTCAAGTGAATTATTTTCTCCATTCACAATGCAAGTAAATGACAGGCTCTAAACTGTAAATGTCCAATTACTGATTCCACATCAGCCGATATGAGTGTGCGCCATATTTATTTGCATCACTGGTTAAATGTCTAAAATCTTCAGCTTAAATTAACCTTCTATGGCAAAACCATAATAGAGAAATTAGAAATGTAACAAAAATGTAACCTTTTAATTTTAGCATATTTATCTAGGGGAGGAAAAACATCCCAGTCCCAAGTTAAAACAAAGTTTAACAAAAATCATCAACATTTTTTGGCACCACATAAGGATTTCTACAAAATAAATGTGTAGAAAACTGTTTACTGTTAACTTTACTTTTCAAGTAATGTACCTCAAAGGGGGAAATGGGAAGATAAAACTGCTATTAGACCCATCAAAAAGAGAAAAATCTAGAAACAAGGCAGTGTGAATCAGCAACCCATTGGCTATTTCTATTTATTTTATGAAAAATTAGTTTTCTTTATTTTTATTTTGGCTCCTACTTACTACCTTTTCTAACTTCAAGAGTCATTGATGGTTTGCCGCTGCATTGCTGTCGCATTAAAAGTGATGAAAAAGTAGTTTTGTGCACAGTTTAGCAAAACCGCTGTACTATGTTATAACTAGGATTAATTTGACATGTATATCATTGACTTTGAATATCTTTATATCATTTAATTCAATTCACTGCACATTTCTGTTTATAAATTTAATATTGGTTTGTCTTAAGATTATATTTGTTGCGAATCAAAATTATTTATGTAAACTGATTTGAACTGAAGCGTTTTAAAGCAACTTGGGAGAGCTTCAAAATACGCAGGGTGAAGACTCTTGGACTACATCGACCTATTGTTAAAGTCTGTTATGCAGTTATTTACAAAGTGGTAAAGATGGGTGTTCCTTAAGGCCCACACTTGGGTCCAGGTTTTGTAAAATTTATATAAAGAATACAGGGATAGGTGTAGATTAAATTATAGTTCTTTTCTATGCGGATGATACAGTTATTTATACAGGCCGCAACAGTCTCGCTTTAATTTGCGTTTAATGCTTTTTAAAGTTATTTGGCCAAGTTAAAATAGGCACTTAATCACAAATAAAACCTATGGCTGTCACACAATCCTGTAAAAAAGAAGGCACATGTGGAAAAGTGCATGATGGACACTGTTTAGTATGTTGCACGAACTGTGATGTTGTGGATGTTTTGCTCTTTGAAATGCCAGGAGATTCTAGTGGTTCTGCCAGAAAACCGAAACTGCTACTGTGATAAAAAGGAATTTCTTTAAAGACTTTTAAGACATAATGCAGTAAGAGTGGAAGGCATTTAACACGTGTATCATTTTTTGAAAGTGGCGAAGAAAAAATTAATGTTGGTTCAACGGGAATATTACGAATTGTAGACTAACAATTGAAAAACATTAATTTACAGAGCAATTAACTGCATTTCTGATTAAAAAGCTAGTTTGCATCATTAGTAAATGGCAAAGTAGATCATTTTTGAAGACTCCAGGAATGCTTATTACATGAACACAGCTAAATTGTTTTGCACAGGCTATCTTTAATTCGTCCTGAAAACTGGAGTCCTTATTTGTTGCCAGTGGATGGAGAAAGTGGAATTAGAAAAGGAATAACATTAAATTATTATGAGCTTTGCCCTTTAATGACAGTGAGAGTCTCCGGGATGTTGATGAGATCAATCCTATCAAAGCCGCTGCACTCCAGCACAAAATAAAAGAACATTTCCCCCTTCTCCAGCAGCACAGAAGCAGTAAGGAGGTTTCTTCTCCTTCTCCCTCCACACACCCGGGGCAGCTTTCTGCATCAGAAGAATTCCTGGCAAATTAATGCACTACCTCTTGGGCTAATTAAATTAGAGGGGATCAAAACTACAGAGCGGCTTTTGTGCTGGACACAATGTTGTGCTTCATGCGCTCTTTGCTCTGGGGGGAATTTCTGCCATTTAGCCTTCTCTCTGCCCGCAGCTCCATGCTGGACTCGCTCTAACACAGTCAAGTTTCTCTAATTTGCTTGAATGAGAAAGAATTATTAACTGATAATAAGAAGCTGGGAGAGAGCGGGAGAGTGAGGAAGAGAGCACCGCAAGGGCTGCAGGCAAGGATGAGTGGGGAAAAGGGTGAACTCAGCGGCACCTGAAGCTCATGTGATTCTTATATTATTAATTCCTCCCCAAAACGAGGCATTCAGGAGTAAAATTGCTGTGCAAATGACAAAAACGATTATGGTTGTAATTCCTCTTCTTTGTGAGAATGTGTGCAGCTTTGTCGCCGCTCTAACCGGATCAGGCTGCTAACAAGCTATCGCTAACCGTGTAGCATTAACCATGACCTCTGCAATGCATGATGGGTCTTTCAAAGGTTATTTAGCTTTGTAGAGGGACACAGACGTCACTGATATTATTTCAACTAAAGCATTCAGCTCAAACCACTAAATACAATGTAAACTACAAGCTTTATTTTGGGGTTGAATGGGACAGAATCACACACAATACCACAGTAGCATATAATTGAAGGGAAATGATTTATGGTCTTCAACAATTTTGACAAATACAAATAAGAAGATCATAGCAGACATGTAAATGTGCCTCTGATTACTCTGACACCACCAAATAAAATCTGATGCAACAAACGGCCTTTAGTATTCACCCACATAGTAAACATGTATGGACCTACTGCAGACCTACCAAGACAAAGGCCGTCCACCTGTCTCACACGAAGCTGCTCCTGATTGCATAAATGGTTCAGGACAACGCATGCGGAAGACACAGCAAACATGTTAAAGGAGATACTCTGGTCAGATAAAACCAAAATACAATGCTTTGGTCTACATGTGAAACTCCATGTGGTGGATAAGTAGCACTGCAGTTTATGCTAAACACAACAACCACACAGAGAACCTGCTGGTGGCAGCATCATGCTGTGGGGGTGCTTGTAATCATGGCTTTTCTTTAAGTTAATCATTTAATCGTGGATTTTTTTTTACTTCCTTTTCCCCTGCGGTATAAATATGACATGGCACAGGGACACATTAGCCTAAGATTTGCTTCAAAACAGTAGAGACAAATGAAAATGCAACAAAATAAAGACTATGTAGGAGAGATGTAGTGTCTGACTACAAAGCTCAAAATATGCCACAAAAAATCATCTGTTGCCTGAGCCAGCTAAGCATGACAGTGAAAAGCTCAGCATGCTAATCTTAGCATTAGCCTGACGATGCTAACCCAGATAGCCAAAGTTGGGCTTCCACTGAAAGTGCCAAGACTGAAAAATCAACTCACTTCAAATAGTTTGCATCCCATTAAAAAAACATGAACATGTTGCTACAGTGTTTGATATAGTACAAGATGTAAAGAAACAGATTATTAATATTATTATTGATTATTACCTTATGCTAAGAACGAAAGCTAGCGTGTTTGAGAGGCAAAACCATGAGAGCATTTTACAGGTTTTAACATAATTATATCGGGGTGAAATCATTTAGGAGTCACAAATCAGATCTGACTTTGAAGGTAAGTTGAACTTTCTTTCCTGTCTCGACCAAAAGATTAAAAATAATATTCAGGAAATGGGTACTGAAAGCCTTAAAAGCCTGATAGCCTCCAAGCTCCAACCTCTTTACCTCGACAGTCTGGAGTTGTCATGGATTATTACAATCTCGGGGTGATTTTAATGTTTTATGCAAAATGCAAACTGCTGCTATTGCTGATTTCCAAGGAGCAACAAACTGGTAATTAACTGCAACAAGGAAATGTTTTAAAGAATCCTAGAAAAAAAAAATGGTTGATGCAGCCAGTAAGACTAAAACTAAACCTTGAGTATTGAATTGCGTCCACACTGCTTTGTTTGGCACCCTTTATCCACCCAATGCGTTTGCTGAGATAGTCACACATTGTGGCCAATTCTCAGCAGAATTAATCAATTGAAAAAAGTGGCCTGGCTGAGAGGAAAGAAAAGGAGCTGCTTTGGATCAGCAACAGAAGCCCAAAGTGTGTTTTGCATGCCTTGAGGAAATATCTCGGAAGTCAAAGGAAGTAACTCCCCCTCCTCTCCTCTCCTCTCCCCCCCTCCCTCCCTTCGCCACCCACAACACGTCTCAGTCCATTTTGGCAGCGCAAATATGAACAGATTAGTAATTAATGCAGGTATCAAAGCCTGCTTACCTTTAGATGAAGGTGGCGTTTCCCTACTGAGCCGCTGATAAATAAGACATTTGCATTTTGCGTTTGATCCTGCCAATTACAAAGTGACTGCTGCAATCCTCTGCAACACGCCAGGAAGGTAAATCTTTCAGGTTGGAACAACTGCTGCTCATTTCCATCAGAAGTGGTGATTATTACAATGACAGCATCTTTTTCAGCCGCACACCCGCCAGACGAGAGTTTTCTCTCTTGTTATCCAGTATCAGTTTCACACCCCGAAAAAAAACCGCGTCTCTCCTCAGAAGAGACGGACAATGACACTGCAGTGGATCGGCGTCTCGTTGAAGTGATCCTTCAAGTCGAGGACACTCAGAACTATCAGGCTCATGACCTCCCAGCTACCACCATATCTGTTATCTTTGGGATTTTAGAAAAAATGCTTTCTGGATTTGGATTAGAACATGCTCATACTAAGACAAACGTTTCACACCATGCCACACAGCAAAAACAAAACTAAAAATAAATCGAATTTTCTTAAAATTAGTGTATTTGTCCGTGATTTGAGCATTTGAGCCAATGGAATAAGATTTTTGCACTTAAAATGCTAACAACTCATCTCCGTCACCTTATTTCGAGTGCAGGAAATCTAATAACCTTATTTTAGTCATCAAAATACTTATTCCATTGGCAGATTATCTTATTTGCCTGCTCAAATCATGGACAAATACACTAAGTTAAAGAAAATGGGACCTATTTTTAGTTCCGTTTTTGCAGTGCACGTTTTGACCACAAACTCTAATGTACATTTTTAGGATTTTATGGGACACATCAACACAAAGTAAGCACACAAGTGTGAATTTAAAGGAAAAGGTTATGTGTTTTTCAAAGTTTATCACAATTTATTTGCCCTAAATACAATTATTTGCAGGCCAATTGCCTTCAGAAGTCAATTGTCCCATAAAATGATGCTGCCACCTCCTCCCTGTCTCACGGTAAAAGCCTGTGTGGAAGAGTGACAAGAAGAAAGCCTTTTTTGACCTGCCAAAGCACTGAAGTTCTTCACCCCGGTCAAACACACTGCAAAAATAGAACTAAAAATAAGTAACATTTTCTTAAATGAATGTATTTGCCCTTGATTTGAGCAGGTAAATGAGATTATTTGCCAATGGAATAAGATCTTTGCACTTAAAATAGGAAAAATTCATCTCAATCATATTATTTCAAGTGCAGGATGTCTAATTATCTTATGTTAAGGGTAGAAATACTCATTCCATTGGCAAATAATCTCATTTACCTGCTCAAATCAAGGGCAAATACACTCATTTCAAGAAAATTTTACTTATTTTTAGTTCTATTTTTTTGCAGTGCACTATTCCCATTGAGAGACATGGTGGTGGCAGCATCATGCTGTGAACATGATTTTCTTCAGCCAGGACTGATGGACTGGTGCTAATGGACAGACTCTAAAAGCATAGTCAGGTAGAGCAAGGTGCCTAGTTTGCACTATTTGAGAACTACTGGTTTAGATCAAAGCAGATTTGCCTGTCAGAATGGCCTAGTCAAAGTCCAGACCCAAATCCAATTGAAAATCTGCTGCCTGACTGAACTTGATGTGCTTTTCCCAGACGAATAGAGAGAAATGTCAGTCTGTGGATGTTCCAGGCTGGCATAAAGACCCCCAAAGACTTGAGGCTGGAACTGCAGCCAAAGGTGGTTGTATGTAAAATTTCAGAAAAAAAGTACTATTTAGGTTAAAGGTTGTAAGTTGGCAAAATGTATAACATTTAAGGACGTATATACATGTACAAGGCATGCTGGGTATAAGGGATTGCTGCAAATTTAACTGCACAAGGCAAGCAACTGTCCACTGTCCCTACGCGCTCTTTCAGGAGGAGTGAAGGCTGCAAGTCAGAAACTCGGTGCAGTCTGTTGGCTTGCTCTTCGATAGGAAACTTTTAACCAATCTGTCTGGATGATTTGATTTAATTGAGTTTCCAAAGTGCTTTCAAATGACATATGTTGTGAATTGGCGCTATATAAATAAACTGACCTAAATTGAATTAATCGATCAGAACAAACTCTTGATGCCTCCTCCTTCCTACAGACAAACAGTGATATTGTAAGTAAGCAGCTATCTAAATTGCAACTTGCTCTCTAATCCACAGGGAATTAGGGCCCTTCCTGTGTACAAGGCTCTCTCCCGGCCAGGGCCCCTGTCCTGTTTAGATTTGTGAGCTTGATAAACCTCGACGGCCAACAGGTCTGTTATGAGTGGGAAATGGCAAAGCAAGGAAGGGGGAGGGCACGGGATCCACATTTTCTCATAGCCAAAGTCAACCGGGGATAATACCTCCATCCTAGTGGGGCTCAGTGGGGGCATTATCACTCCGCAAATGTTTTTTTCCCCCAGACTTCCTCTTTGTTCATGAGGAAGTGAATTAAGCCAGACTCCCACCGTCGCGCCCCACCCCTCACCGGTGACCGGACCCAACCTTTGTGGTTGGGTTTCAGGTAGATGTTCACCCCGTGGCGAGTTAGACGGCGTAAGGACACGTAGCCAAGTTGGCATCAGCTCGGTAATCATGGTGTCAATATGAGTCAACGATTACAGGAGAGAAACTCTCGGTGGCTTAGATAGAAAAATAATTCATGTTGAAACAAATTAAGGAAGCGGAGCTCTATAAACTCTGGCTCACACCTCAAGAGCCACGCTGCCTTCTGAAGTGATTACAAGGTCGAGATAAAGGGGAAAATGCTCAAGTTTTCCCAACCTAAAAACGGCAAACGCTGCTAGATAATGTTCTGGCGAGGCCTTTCTGCTGCCGTCGTCATCAAGTCTCTGTGTTGTTTTCACATCAAGACAAAAAGAAAATGTGAATGAGTGATTTTTGGGATAGAGTTGCCTGAGCTGAGGGAGATCGGCGAGGTTAGGAAAGCAAAGCCAGGCTGAAGCTTTTCTTTGGCTGCGTTGAAATGAGTCAAAAGGACGGTGCTAACGCAGAGAAACCCACTGCATGCTCACAACCTCTAAAACGGATCAATTGTGGTGTAATTTCTGTGTTCGGGGGAATCCAGGACACACACTACGGCAGGTTTTGAAGTGAAACACTTCCACCTTTGATTTAGAATCCGTTTTTCTTGAGCCTTCTTGAATAACACAGCCGCCGAACAACGTCCAGCAGCCAGAAACCTTTCAGGACTGAAGTTTGACTTCATGCAGACTAAATACACGGTTCAAAAGCATCTTCTGTGCCTGCTGACCTTAGCCGACCGCTTTCACTGTCAGATGCTTTGGGGACTGCCTGATGCTGCAACATGCATCTTTGAACGTCCCATCTCTCATTTATCCTCACTTCTCCGCAGCTTCTCCAACATGTTGCCTGCAGGATTTAAGTCTGGAGACTGAGATGACCAAGGAAGAAGGTTGACTGCATCTGTTGAGTCCCGTTTGTGTGTATTTTGGTCATTTATTTTGGTGCATTGCCCCGTTGAAAGACGATTTCCAGGTTCTTCCTCCCTTAATAGATCATAAGGAAATCAGGAACTCACTTGAGCAGAACCCAAGAGACAACGTGAGGTGAGCTGAAAGACTGGCAACCCATTATGCGCCAAGCTAAAGAATGAGAAACAAAGTCACCGACTTCTTTAGTCTGGAAACAGTAGCAACGGCATTTCCGAAGCTTTGGGACTCCAGAGAACCAAATGGAGAACTTTTATCTGAACCAGTGAGAAGCTTCCCAGGAGAGGTCGGCATACCAAACTTACTCCAGGAGCCCATCAGCGATCATCCAGGAGGTCACGGAGGAGACTGCAGACCTCAAAAGTCAAAGGTGGAGCTTTTTGTTACATCTGGAGTAACAGAGTCAAACACGGCGGCGGTAGTGTGATGGTCTGGCATGAATACATTCCTGGTATGAATGTCACCAGCAAGTCTTTCTGCGAATGACTGTAAAATGTTTAAAGTGGCCTAGTCAAAGTCTGGCTTTAAATCCAATTAAGGTGCACTGCCGTGACGTTAAAACAGGACGTTTATGTTGGAGCGGTTCTGACAAATAGCAGTGGGTCAAAGTAGCAAACAGGGGGAAATACTTTCCCACAGGGCCATGCGTGTTCGGGCGAATATGTTTGATAATACACAAACGAGATCAGTTGTGCAAACATGACCGCGTGACGCGGCCATTAAAGCTGTTTCACGGCGTTCCCTCGCAGCTCGGCTCTAAGTGTTAACACCAGTCTCTGTTTTCTTTTCCCAGGGCTGCGCTTTAAAGCCCGCTGGAAATAGCCTCCGAGCGTCCAGGACGTGAACTCCGAATATCCGACGTGTCAGTGACGCGGGAGGTCACCGGCTCCCCCCCCCCCCCCCCCCGTACCGCGCGAAAGTCCTGGTTTTTATTTTTTTTTTCTCTCTTGTTCGTCTCCTCCGAAGCAGGCCACTTCAGAGGATGTCGGAAAAGCTTCTCCTCAGCTAGGTAAACAATCGGCCCTGAGAACAGACTCCTTCTCTGCTCCGTCTCCAACAATCACACCAGCTCCGACCACAGAGGCCTTCCCCCCCCACCACCTCCCCAGTCCGGCTCCTCTCCCTGCAACACAGACCCCCACCCCACGGAGGAAAAAAGGGAGGAAAAAAACTGCCAGCTTTCAGCACGCACTACCACCCTATCTCTCTGTATACAGGACCCTGTCGGCCCGTTTCCTCTGTCAAACACCCCTCCTCTTTTTTCCCTTTTTGTTTGCTTTACTGTAATCATTTTGCTGGCCCAGAAACGTGTGGGTGTGCTGGCAGCGCTACAAAAAAACGAGACGCGGGGAGAAAGAGAAGTTACATGGGAACCGAGTTAAGGTTGAATATTTATTAGAAGAAGCCATCTGGCGTCGCCGTGTCTGTACAGAGAGGGCTCGCTCTCTCCGTGTAGCAGTCCTCCTCCTTCGCCTCCTTCCCCCTCCGACTTTATCTCTCCGCTCGCTCTTTTCCCTCAGTTTCCCCCAGCGTCTCAGAGCAAATATTCCGCTCCAACCACATGCACGCTGGGCCTTTCACATAATCACAGCGTTATACCATTTCAAAGAGTCGCTAATCAAAGCGGAGAGCGCGCGGATATTTTACCCTAAATGGTTTACTCCGCCGCTCAGGAGGGGCTTTCAAACTGTTGTGACACGGAGTCATCACACACCTCGTGTTTGTTGAAGGCGCTTCAGAGAACAAACGGCAACCTTTTCTGATGTTCTTTACGTTTAAAAAAAAAAAAAAAAAAACAAGCCCAAAAACAGACATGCACAGGAGATAAACTGCTGAGAGTGACTCACTCTTTAGCGGAGAAAGATTAGGTTTCTCCTTGCAGACGCTGCGCAGGGAGAAATCGAGTCACTTTCATGTCTCCGGTTTACATTTAAGCGCAGCGGCGTGTTTTCTTTAATAATCTACCTGCCTGTCTTCTACATGCAGCTCTGATTAGCTAAATTAAACCTGAATGCTTCCCCCCCTCCGCCGCCGACAGCGCTTCGCCTCCTGAACAAACGAGAATCTGAAAAGTGCGTCCTGCCCTTAGATTCAGGCCCACTTTCTACAACCATTGTCAGCTGCAGATCCAGAAGCAGTGTCCTGTGGGTTAGCTTGAGATCGTCCGTGAACATCAATTTTCCAGTTTTGTCGCAGATTCTCAAAAGGATCATTGAAAAGCGAGAATAATTTTCATACGTTTAACATCTTTGGTGTTTTTCAATCGCATTCTGACAAAATTAGAAAAAGTTATCGATCCCAATGATGGGACTTCAACACCAAGGCTACATACAAGCATAATATAGGTGTCACTTGGTGTCATGAGTAGCCCTGAACTGTACCCAAACGTCTGTCTAGGTTTAACCTGGAGCAGTTTTCCCACAGGGAGTAATTTAACTAATTTCACCAATACCCAAGTCTGTAAATTGTGCAAAAATACCAGGTAGGGCAAACCTAAAAACGGTCGAAAAGTTTAATTTCTTTACTTTGGGCTTTGTTGTCTAAAAGCTGCTTCATTTACCCATTTAGATGCCATATTTGGCAGTAACAACATTAAAAACGGCGGCAAAGAGAATGAAAACAAGAAAACATATTTCATATTTCCAATTGGTTTGTATTACTAGACTTAAACACCACATGGCGGTCCAAGACTTTGTGATATCAGGGTGCGTTTCAGACTCCAGGAGCTTCCTCCAGTACTCCACGAGGGTTCCCCGGTCCACTCTGGGCGAGGTCTCTCTAAGGCCCGTTTGTCACGGGAGACCCCCACCTGAGGAGGTACAAAGCAGATGTGCTACTCCTAAAGGAGGCAGATGAGACAATGAACGGACCCGCTCAGCGCCACCTTTAATCAGGTTTGCAGTGAATGGGCAGAGTGCCGTGTTGATGGAAAGGCAACAGAAGCTGAGACAACCCAAGTATGTACGCAGAGCACCACCTCTGGACCCCAGTGGACCCCAGTGGACCCATCTTCTGATGCAGATGATCCGTCACGTCTCAGAGCCCAAATCCTTCCAGTGTGGTTTGAACAACGCGGTGAGGTCCCTGTCCTCCGTCGGCCTGGCAGTGAGCAGTGAAGAGTTGAATCTCTGAATTCTGACTAAACCTTCTCAGATATTTGACGAAACCTTCAACAACACCCCTTAATTCAGGTACTGGTCCACAGAGGTTTCAGCTCGGTCTGCACCATTCTGATGCTTTCACTGCACTGAATCATCTTTTTTGTTCTGCTTTGTCATGCCGTATATCAACACTTTATCTGATAGTGACAGAAAATGGCATTAGGTTCTGTAAAGACGGAGAGGAAAACAGAAAGCTCTCTGAACTCTTCAGAACCTCCGCATTCAAGCAGCCTGCATGTTTTCCTCGCACGGTCGCGCAGGTTTGCTCTCTCGCGGCGTGTTCACGGTTGGCTGCATGTGCCTAAAAACATGCAAACAGGCGACAACTCCCAGCGCACAAACCGCCCTTTCTGGTGTGCAGGAATCCAGAGGGGAACGTCAGGACAGAGCAGCGGTCTTTCACCCAACAAGTCCCCGGGGAACCCCTCCGATTTCCCGCAGGAATGAAGGCCCCCCTCCTCAGGGGATTCTCTCAGCTTATTCCACTAAAAGCATATCTGTGCTGCTTCTCTGTAGTCAATATCTCACTGGCTTTGGGGACAAAAACACTAATACTAAGCAATCGACTGATATGCACCCACCCGATTGCTTCAAAATCTAAATAAAACATCAGAGTCAAATAAGTTTAACTCCTTCCATCGGCAGCCACAAAAAAAGTAGAGCTGATTGTTTTATTTTGATAAATGATTATTGTTAGGAACATATAATCCACCCAAAAACTGGAAGAGAAAGACTTGTTCCTTTAGTTTGTTTTTTAATATGGTGTAAATTGAAAACATTTGGGTTCAATATTAAGTCAAGAAGTCAGCCGTTTGTTCCAGAAGCTTTGACGTAGATGTGAGAGTGTGCAGCATTGATGATATACGGTGTATAAACTTCATCATTTCATCCACCCTGACTTATAGCCACGCTCTGTCTGTTTCAAAGTTACACCACAGCATGATGCTGCCATCACCCTGTTTCACTGTGGGTATGCTGCCTGTTTGTTCACGATCTGTGTTGTTTTAGCATTAAATTTGATTAGCTTTTCTCAGTGTATACGACATCCTTCCATGAGGTTTTGGTCCTTGTTGGATATTCCTGCAGCTGCTTCAGCGTCATAGCCGTCCCACACCAGTTTTAGCTTCGTCCTTTCGTTAATTTAAGACAAAAATCTTCAGTTGCTGTCAATTTACTAACAATTGTCATCTGTGCCATAGAAAATACATAAGAAAATGGTCTGTGTATATGTATGTATTACCCACACTGCTTTCTTTTCTCTGTGTCTGAGCCCACTGAAGGAGAGAGCTTTAGATTTCCTCCACAGTCTGATTCTATATCAGCATTTTAACTCTCATCCTATCTACCACCAGCGTAGCATCACCTTTAAGTGCCTCTTCAGAGCTGAACAACTATTTGTTCTCATGGGACAATTAACTGAAGACATCTTAATGGAGTCCGGGTGACAAAACGTCCTGTTTGAGTACAATTTGGCAGAATAAAACTACGATACCATGGCTAAACCCTTTACCCTTTCCAAGTAAAACATGGATTAATAATGTAGAGAAATGAGAGACTACTGCGGTAAAAAGGTTTGTGGGGTGAATACAGCCTATCTGTGCAGATCAGATTAACAATGCTGGTCAGAATTGGAGCACCAGTTATAAAGTCAGCCTGAATGTGCTCACCTAGGAGAGCTTATATTAAATCTCTGGGTTGGGGTGCCAATTTTTTAGGCCTCCAAGCTGCTCCTTTAAAGGGGTGTTCACACCGAGCGCGAACAAGCGTTCTTTGCTTTAATTCCTTTTAAAGATGTATCATTTTTGAACAAATAAATTATGACTGTTGTTGGAACCAGAGTGGCATAATGAAATTACATTACTCTTGTCTAGGTAAACTCTCAACAGGAAAACACACTCTGATTATGTGGAAAAAAGTGAGACTTACAAAATACCTGCCCTGATCTGTACTGTAATGGTGCGGTTGTTGGAAGGAACATGCTTCTCTGTCACTTTCTTCTCTTCATAGAAGGTACACCTGGTCTGGCGTTCTGTTAGCTGTGACATCATCCAGGGGAGACAGATCATCCTCTATTATCATCTAACATAGAAAGTACTCCTGGATCAATGTGAGCTTCTGTGCTTTCTGTGTCTCTGCTCTGTCTTCTCTAAGCCCCAGTGGGTCGAGGCAGATGACCGTTCACACTGAGCCTGGTTCTGGTTCTGCTGGAGGTTCTCCTCCCTGTTAAAGGGGAGTTTTCCCCTCCACTGTCGCTTCATGCATGCTCAGTATGAGGGATTGCTGCAAAGCCATCAACAATGCAGACGACTGTCCACTGTGGCTCTACGCTCTTTCAGGAGGAGTGAATGCTGCTTGGAGAGACTTGATGCAACCTGCTGGGTTTCCTTAGAGAGGAAACTTTCTCACCAACCTGTATAATCTGATTGAATTTGACTTTGGAAAGAGCCTTAAGATGACATGTATCATGAATTAGGGCTATATAAATAAAATTTTATTCAGTGGTATGTGAATGACTGTAACATTGCTGATGTGAACTAGAACAGAACATCCGTCTGCCTGAACGCTGGCAGAACTTTACAGTTTTACAGCGTTTGTCACCAGCAGTCATTCATCACTGGGCTAACCAGTGGTTTTAATTCCCTCAGCAGGGTGCCAGTTTGCTGGGTCTCGAAGGGACAACGTTTCTCCTGACTCGCTCCTGTTCAAGTTCTTCGCTTATGAATTCAGGTTAAAGCCGGAGACTTTTTCAATCACTACTTTACATCTCGGGTGGACATTGTTCCACGCATTGATGCCTGATTTAAGCCTTCCAAACGAAACATCAATTTTTGGCAACGTTCGCCCGCATTATTGGCCACCTTTTGTGTTTTTTTTTACTCTTTCTTACATATTTCTTGATATTAGTCCTGGACAGAAACATAGAAAAGGAAAAGTTTAGGGAAAAAAAAAAGTATTTTTGTATTTCTATAAACAAGAGCCAAGTTTCAAAAAGTCATCAGGCTTTAGGCTTCATGCTATACATAGCAGAAAACAAGCTGAAACGTTAATCTTGAGTTGTAATCACATTTTACTGTAAAAATGGAAATGTTTTCAATTAACATAAAGGAATTTCTGTGGCATTAAGTTTAAAAGGGGACGTATAATTGTCAACAAAGGAGAAGAAGGAAAGGGATCCATCAAACATTCTCCAATGCCACACATAGGATTAATTAGTAATTAAATCCGACTTTAATTTCCATCTTGTGTAAATCTTCTAGACTGTTGTGACAACAGGTCTTAAAAATCCAACGCCCAGATTCATTTGAAGCTAAACTCAAAGAAAAAAATAATGCAAATACTATATCTTCAAGACACTGACATGCCCTCATTGTGGTTCTCAAAGAATGTATTTATTTAAATTCCAGGGTCAATAAATTGGACGGCTAATCAACTCCAGTGTGTTATTAGAGCCTTCAAAGCATCAATGAAGTTTGATTCATGGATCCCACATCGGTTTCCTTAAATTGTTGCCATGACGGTTCAATACGGTGTTGGGAAAGCGCTTGTTGCAACACCACAGACAAATGAGCTCTCCCCTTAATTTGGGCATTAATTCTCCGCTCTGCGGTAAACACATACATCTGGATTGCCCAACTTGGACATGATTTAATTTCGCTCCGGTTTTCCGTCTCAGCGTGGTCTCACTTTTTGGCTGGAATCTGGTCTCAGACTCGACGCGCTCTCCCTCAGTAATGACGAAGACACCAAGATGGGCCAGAAAATGAAGATTAAAAACGCAGAGCAATTATGCATAACGCGATATTTAGCGTTAAATTCTCTTTATGTCTTTCCACTGGCAGCTCCCTCCACTCCATGCGTCTTCCACAGTAGCGAAACCGAGGAAAAAAGTGGATTAAATTCCAAATTTACTGTATTAATTGAAAGTATTTTTCCATATTACCGAAAGCAATATAGTTGCATTAGTGTAGAGTTGAATAAACGAGCAGTTTGCAGGTACACACACCATGCATTGCAATTATGGCAGGATAAAGCAAAATGAAATTTCCATCTCCATTCAGGAATATGAATGTGTAATTTTATGGGAAGGGAAAAAAGGTGCCAAAGAGGTAAGCACCTTGCCAGCGCTGTGAAAAATAGCACCAATTAAAGCTCAACTTGCTTGTTTCCTCATAGCATACATGTTTTCATAACTCTGAAATCAAATAATTGCTCCTCTTTATACCGCGGACAATAAAAGTGGAAAATATGGCGGCTGGAGGATGCTCTTGAATATTTCAGTGGCGTTTTTCTGAGGAAAACGTGGCGCGTTTGTGAGGTTTCCTTCAAGAAACCGAGGAGGAAAACAGCCTCATTTATCTTTACAGCCTTGGAAGGAGAGCACCATTTCACTTTTTGTGATTATTTGCCAAACGCGCCACGCTGGTCCCTCACAGATTATATGAAAACAGTGTGTTTATAAGTGAAAAAAATAAAAGCTTTGTTTTTGCCTGAAGCCTCTCTTGCTCTAGGTCTGCAGCCTGTGTCCAATCAGCCGAGTTTTTTTTTTTTTGTTTTTTTTTAGCCAAACCCAATTAAGTTAAACTTATAGTTTACTGTAATTATCACCACACAAGAGTCCAATTCATAGTTTATTACTACAGTTGCTTTTTGAGCTAACCCTCCGTCAATACGCTCTCACAAACTCGTGGGACTGATGTTAATCAATTTGGAGGAGCGCCCGGATTGTTTAAACTGTCATCGCCACCCATCAGTCGGCTGCAGCCTCACAGGAATTTTAATATCTCCGGGGAGAAGCCATCATACAACAAATACAAACATCCGTGCACTGGAAACGAGTTTTTTTTTCTGGACAAAACTATCAATATTTTATAAATATTTATTGTAATATTCTGAAGCTTGGATTTATTTTCTACGTTTAACATTTATGAATTATTTGAACAGGTTGATTGACACGAAAATGCTGCAAATAATGATAAAATATCAGTTTTTGCAGAATTATCCAGTGAAAAGTCATAATTCAAAGCTTATGACATCCTAAAAAAACATTTTTCACCTCCATGTATCTCTTTTTATTCTTTCTTTCTTTCTTTCTTTCTTTATTTGACCTTACTTTAGTTGCATAATCTACAAAGTAGTGTCTGGTTGTCATAGCAGACGTTTAATGTAAGAAATCGGTTGTCGGTCTCAGATTTTTGTTGGAGCGGGGGTTCAGCGGAGTTTTGCACAGCAAGTATCTTACCTGAAGAAAAGTGCACCCAGCTAGCCAGTCTGTCAAACAGATGGAGTGATTTTATTAGTTTTAATTAGATGTTCCATTTAAATATATAACTCAGATCTGTTTGAAATGACAGTAAATGTCTTACCTGAGGGATAACAGCTCTTCGCTACTTAGTGCGGGACTAGTTCCAAACCAGATTTGATCTAATTGATTTCATTCACATCATTAAATCAAAATTATTTTCTCAGTTATCATGTTACATAATATATAGACTATATGTAGCAGGTAACATTTTTAATGGTCCCCACTCCCCTAAATATATGACTTTATGTAATAACTATATTATTCCACAGCTATCTAAATAGCTTTTTAAGACACATTTTGAGTTTACGTTTGTCTTATTTTAATCTCCCTGTGCTGCAAATGTTGTACTTATTGTTGTTGCTTCCCTTTATCTCCTCCTGATTGTTTGTGTTTTATCATTTAAAGCATTTTTGTTATGTTTATTATGTTAAGAAAACAACACAGGTCGTATTAAATGTAGACCTAAATCTAGAGAATAAATAATATAAGTGAAACTTTATAAAATACCTGTCATTTACTATTTTATGATCATATTGAATGTTTGTATTTCCAGGCTTTTAATCTAATTGCACACTTCTTGATATATACTAAAGTTCTAATAACATGTTTTAAATACAGAAAACTGTTTATATTTAGTGACAGCGCTGATCTAAATAAATGCGATGTCCCTCAAAAACACACGGAAACAGCCTTTTACCGAACCGCCGAATAAGAAGAGATCTTCTTCCTCATGTGGTTTTGATTAGTTTGAACAAAGATAATAAAACTCCTCTGGTTAAAAGCTTTGAACTTCAGTTCCCATACTGTTATAAAAGCAGCAGAAAGAATCTAGACATTATGGTCTGGAAGTAAAATGCAGAAAAACAAAAACTTTTCCACAGCTCAAACAGATGTTTCCCTTTTTATGTCTTTAAATTGGTCCCTTAATCCTCAATTTGGCTAATAGGGGATCAAATAAAGATATTCAGAGAGCTAATGTATACACCATCAGCTATAAATGGCTGAACCCCACCTTAAACGAAACAAAAATAAATAAATAAAGATAGATTTATAGTTTTTAACCAGGCTGTATTTCGCTCAGGACCTGGAGGCAGATATCCAAAATACAGACAATCATGGAGTTACATACTGCCTGCTCATAAATAACCCCCTTAACTCCATGTACACAAAACGAATAAATAAAAAAACCTTTTGCTTTTACCAAACCCTTTTATCCACTACTAACGTCATGGTCCAAGTGTCTAATTGTCCTAAATTAAAATAGTAAAAGTAATATACTTACTATTCATGTATAATCTTGAATACCCTGCTAATTAACATGGCTCAAAAAATTACAGATTTACAGTTTAAAAAGCAAAAACATTCAGAAAGTTTCATCATGACCGCTTTTAACCACTCTATATCAGAAATAAGGTAAATAAATGGAATAAACTCACATTTTTTACAGTTACTAAACTGCTTTTTATTTAGAAAGAGCTTTTACCTATATATGAACTGCCAGATTCAAATGTCATGGTCTGGTCTAAGAGTAAATATTTTATAATAAAATATTTCACGCAAAGCAAAATCAGTTTATAAAGCGACAAGATTTGAAACGAAGTGAGTAAAATGGATGTGAAATTATGACGAGAGTAACGAGACGATACTGGAATCCAAAAACGAATGAATGTTTTGCCTTAAATGTTTCAGAAAAAGAGATAATTGTTAAGCCTTCTTGTGTTTGTGGCTTTTTAAACCAGCAACAATGCGGCTTGTTTCACATTCACCCATTCAAACTGTCTTTAGGGCCTAATCAGGGAGAAGTTTGACGCATTCACCATCAAAAGCGGTAAAAACGTGTAATATCCTCACATTTTCTGCTGTGAAGCAGACACAGTCGCACCTGAACCGCATCCCTTCCTCTGCCAGCGTCTGTACACGAACGTTCTCCCAGCCGCTGATTAAACATCCACACGTGACACAATTATTAGCAAAGACATTAAAACGTAGCATAAACGGCTTAATTGTGCCATTTTATTACATCAAAGTTGGGAAAATTGCTCTCCGTCAGTCGTGTTAAAGAATCTAGGTTGGGTTCATCTGGAGTTTTTTTCTTTTTTTTTTTTTTTATCCAAAGGCCCGAGGTTAAGTAACTCTAACCTTCTACGTCTTCTTCCACTAAATTGAAGGCAGAGCTCAGAGGAGTGAGGATTAATTGCAAATAAAGAGGTTATTCTCCAAAGAAATAGGCCACAATTCCCTCTCCGTGAGCTCAGATGTGAAAAAATAAAAATGAGAGACTTTGTGTAGCGGGTGACACTCGGCGGGTCACCGGATGAACGCTTGAAGCTTATTCTGTCAGTCAGACGCCGTTAAAAAGGAGGCGGACATCGCCGTCTTGTTTATTCTAGGTGAAGCTGCAAACAAATCCGACGTAATTGGGCAGTTGGGGAGGTTTTTTTTTTTTTTTTTCTTCCCCCGGCGCGCGGCGTTGTCCGGCGGACGCTTGAAAACGCCTGTAACTGTCTGGCTCGGTGACACGTCTCCCCCCGCCGGAGAAGCTGTTAGGAGGAAATGGGTCAAGATCAAAGTTGCTCGCCTCCAAAAGAGGCGTCGAGGGTTTCTTTCTCTTGCCTAGCGCTCGCCTGACAGGTCTCTCGCCTTTAATTCGGCAGAAGGATCAAGCTCCCCGCTTCTTGTTTCATGAGGGAATATTACATTTAAGAGCGAGTGGAAGTGGCGGGAGGGAGGGGGGGGGGGGAACAAACAGAAGGAAAGTTTTGATAGAGAGGAGGAGGTCCAAGAAGCCTTTCGAGGCCGTCAGCCAGTCTGCGTGAAGGTTTATGATTCTGCTTCTTCATGCGACTGCGGGGAAACTATGAGCTAATGGCGATCTGTGAACAATAAAGGGGGCAATCCGTCATCTGAAGGAGATTATCGCTGCTGCTGCTGCAGATTAAAGTATTTATGGCCGTCCTCACCTTTCTTCTGCTCTTCTGTCGCACGTAAAAGTTCCAGGTCATCGGATTGAATTCAGTATCGCTGGCAGACTGGTACGGGGACCTGTCTGACGGCACGAAGTAGGCTACAGATAAACAAAAAAAAACATCCTCTGAAGGTCATGACTCAACAACAAGAAACATGATCCTTTATGGGAAGTAATCTGCAGGCGGAGACGCTTTTTGTCTCGTTTGTTCACGTAATTAAAGGTTGCCTAGAGATATCTGATGGGCCGCGTGACTAATCGATGGATTAATTCATCATATCTGCTGAAAACTCTGAGAGAAATGACATTACAGCAGCAGTAAAACACGGTGGTGGTAGTGTGATGGTAATCTGACGGAGCCGTGATCTCCTCTCATCCGACCTTCAGTGGGCAACGAGCTCACTTCGTTGATGCAGCAGGATTTGGTCAAAGGGCGAAAGGAAGCAAGATAATGGAGGTTTTGGAGTGGCCTAGTCAAAGTCTGGACCCTAAATGTGATGCAGATGCTGTGGGATGACCTCAGATGGGATGACTTTCAATGATGTTAAAGTAATGCTTTTTTTTTGTTAATTAGAGTATTTTGTTTTACTGGTATTGAAGTCTTAAAGCGGAAACTGTTAAGGACAACACGAAATATTAAGGACCACAAATTTACAGCGACTGGATGCACCCACAGCTCCATTTAACCAAAAGAGACCCGAATCTGCTGTTATTGCTGGGAACAGAAAATAAAACGAACGTCAGTGAACCTTGGCATAAATTAGCATGCTGTTTTTTTTAATAAGGCAAATCTGCAAAAGACTTTTTGTAATACAATGTTTTCCACATGCATTGACCTGAAAAGTTACTATTCTTTACACTATTGCATGTAGTTCATTGTTTTTTCCCCTAATAAATGAAACCCTCATCTGAACACTGCTTGTTGTACCAACTCTGCATATTTTTGTCTGGTTATTAAAAGGTAAAGAAATCTATAAATCCTCCGACAAACAGAACAAGAAACACGTCTGAATACGGTTGCCTGTATCAGACATTAAAGGGTTAATTTCCTCCTCCAATATGAAACAAATCGGGGAAAAAATAAAAAATAAATCTCCAGAATCTGGGTGGGAGTGAGACGTGTCACTTTTATCGGCGCCTTTGATGATCTTCGGCGCCACGCTTTTCTTTTCTTCTCCTCCCTTCCAGCCCGGCTTGCTCTGCAGCCGGCTGTAAATTATTCACTCGGCCCGTGGCGCGGGGCTCCGTCCACGTCACCCGATCGCCCGGTGCGGGGCCCTCGCCGCGGAGATCCACCTCCCCCCCCCTCCCTCCGTAATTGCCGTCGTAATTGTTCAGGCATCTCCTCCGCCGCTGGAGGAGGCGGGCGGGCTCTCACGCTGGAGCTCAGGCAGCCAGAAATGAGTGCCATGTGGGGAGAGACCGTACCCGACCACAGCAGAGAATTTGAGGTGGCGCCTTGACGCCTGGAGCCCGCCGCCGTGCCCCCAGGCTGCCAGAACGACCGCGATTCAAGTGTTAGATTTTTGTTAGATTTAGGAACCCTCCCGCCTCCTCTCCTCTGTGATCCTGGCACTGATTTATATCGGGGAAACGCCGATGACAACTTTCTGATGTATAACAGGATGAATAAATGCTGTGGGAACCGAATATTGTTTTGGTCTCCCTTTGAGGAGGTACATATGGGAAGATTGTCAGCGTCTCTCTGCAGGGACGTCGCTCTCTTCCCCCCCCCCCCCCCCTCTCCTAGCGCTGCCAGCACCCCTTTCTCAATCAAAATCAAATATTCGTCACCGCTCGTGTGATCGGCGGGGGGAATTCAACGATTCTCCCGGACTGACGTCATCCGCTTCGGCCCCCGGAAAATGTGCGGCGAAGCTGGCCACGCCTCGGCTCAAATAGCTTCTCGCCCATGAAAGGAGCGCGTTAGTTTCACAATGGAAGGCGAAGCGGAGCGACCGCACTTCCCCACGGAGCTTCAAATTAGGCCAAATAACAAACAAAACCAGTTTTAATTTACTTTTTCTGACATTTGGTTTTGCTCAAAGCCGAGGCCCGACCGACTGTCAGCGACTCTCACCAGGACCCGAAACCCAACGGTCGTGACGGCTCCGCGCGGCGCGCCGTCCAGAAACCGTTAAAAAGCCATCAGCTGCTCTGAGCGACGCGCTCCCTCATCGGCTGCAGTTTATTTGGACTCGGTCGTGTGTTTACGTCTGTGGTGCCATTAGCAGGGCTCTGACCCGTACAGACGTAAACACCGTCGGCTCTCATTATAGCTATCATATCCCTCGCTGAGGCTCGGAGAAACGTTTTCCATCCACGTTCTGATGTCAGCGCTTTGAACGAGACTCGAAGTCAGAAAGTAAAAGATTCTGATTGGTTGAATCATGCAAAATCTTCATGCATGAAACATAAAACTATATAATCTGCAGGTACAACAGACCCTGGATGTCAGGATCTGGGCGGGTCCTTGCTTCCTGAGAGCTGCAGGTGTCTGGTGGGCGGAGCCGAGCTGGGCGCTTCTGCACACCTGGCTCTCCACAGCAGAGTGTCTACCTATAGCTTCTGAGTCACTCCTTGTGTTCATTTCCAGTGTTTTAACTTTATAATCACCTTAAACTCTGTGTTTAAACCTAAGGTTCCCTCCGAGAACCTCCAGGATATCACCTGAAGAAGGTATCCATTCACCCATCTTCCCTTTTACCCTCAGCTGACCTGCCACAACAACTCCCAAAAAATAAGCCTGAGGAAGTTACTAGGTCCTAACGGAGAATGCCAACACATCAGCAGAGCATTCTGGGATTTGTAGTGTAGCG
The DNA here is from genome assembly GCF_011125445.2 of Fundulus heteroclitus. Taxonomy (NCBI): domain Eukaryota; kingdom Metazoa; phylum Chordata; class Actinopteri; order Cyprinodontiformes; family Fundulidae; genus Fundulus; species Fundulus heteroclitus. The sequence goes on from NC_046384.1 coordinate 8,024,173, forward strand.
ACGCAAACGCCGTCTGCTGGCTTGCCAATTCTAGTAAACATTCAAAATTATCCAGCGGACCAAATTTAAATACTCTGCAGCCCAAATTCGGCCCGTGAACCTGAGATTGACCCCCGCGATCAATCAATTCAATTATTTTACATCAAATTGCATATTTCTGTATCGTATCTTCTGCTACCATGTTATATAGTATCAGCTATTACATTTAAGTTCACTCCGGTTAAAGTACACCAATTATATTGTATTACATCCTGCCATATTATATGGTATCTACTGTTAAATTATCTCATATATGCTATTATATAATTTAATTCTACTGTATTTTATTATACGATATATGCTGGTGAAGATTCTCAGTCATCCAGGTCATGGTCATTCCAAAAAAAGTAAAAAACAAAACAACTGGACTTGTTTTTTGTAGTAGAAGACGTTTCGCTTCCTCTCCAGGAAGCTTTCTCAATCCAAAAAGTCTGGAGTAATTTGCAGTACCAAGCTTTATACTACTGCCCAACAAAGGCCTGTAATGGCTTAAGGCGGGCAAACACTGTACGAGTTATTCAGTCGTGGTACTTATATACATCTCAAACTGTACGACCGCCCATTACTAAGGGGTGGACCTGTTTCTGTTGAATCTGCATGTTATCTATGCCATTGCAAGGCCTTTGTTGGGCAGTAGTATAAAGCTTGGTACTGCACATTACTCCAGACTTTTTTAATTGAGAAAGCTTCCTGGAGAGGAAGCGAAACGTCTTCAACTACGGAAAACAAGTCCAGTTGCTTTGTTTTTTACTTTTTTTGGAATTATACGATATATTATCATATTGTATTGCAACACATTTGGATGTAAATGATATTTTCTTGCATTGCAGGTAGAATCATCTACTAATCATAATTTTTATGATCCTGTATCTTTTTTGTGTTGTTGTTGTGTATTCATCTGTATCACCACATAATATATATTGTATTAAAATGTAAAATAATAAAACATATTGATGAGCTGGACAAGAGAGTTTCTGTGTTCCTGAGGCATCCCGACGTCACATGACGGTGCGTTTACAAACTTCAGGTCGTAATAACCCCACACGGAGGATGTAGATGTCCTCCGCTTCCTGAGGAGGAGACGCGGGGAGGCTGAGTGATTTCAGACGGACCTAAATATTCAACAACCACCCTGAGAAGCCAGCGTCCTCCTCCCCCTTTGAGTCTCGGCAGGCAGATCGGCCACGGCAAAAACGCGGCTGGCATCCTCCAGAGATCTGACGCCACGTAAATAAAGAAAAAAGCAGAGCCCATTCTTTCACCTAAGCTGCCAACGAGCACGCTGCGGTCTGGAGAAGGCTTTCCATTTTCCAGCCCCGTCTCAGAGCAAAAGGCGCTGCGGTGCCAGAAGGAACGAGGGTTGGAATCATGAGTTAGGAGGCGCATATCTCTGGGCCTGGATCTGGAGCGCTGCTAAATATAGGCCACATCCAGCGAAATTTATTGCCATATAATGAGAAAAGGATGTTCCCCCAAAAGTGGATCTGAGGCGTCCATTCATTACCAGGAAGTTTAGCGTCCTCACTTTTTCTCATGTGAAAGTCGAGAAGCTTCGCCCACAAGGCGCTGAAGGCGGCCGCCCTTTTTTTTTTTTTTTTTTCTCACCTCCTGAAAACGCGGCCCGTGTTCGGCAGGTCGAGTAGATTACACCCTAAAAAGAAAAAAAAAAGGACTTGCTTTCCTTGAGGTCCTATTTCTGAACAAAACAAGTGCATCAGTAGGTGATGAGATTCGCCCCAAACGCGTCCAGGGTTCGCTCGTCCGGGGTTGCCGCGTTAACCATTAACGTGTCCTGTCATGGACGGGGGGCCTCCGAGAGCCTGTAACCTTTATGAGGACCAGACGATGGCTTCCATAATGAACTCTGCTTTCTTCGCGGGTCTGTCAAAGCCTGTCAACAGTTTTTTTTCTCTCTTTCTCTCTCTTTACAGTCTGCAGCTCGAAGGAGAGGGAAGGTGAAAAAGGTGTTAAAAGAGAGGGGGGGAAAAAAAAGTGTCCTCGGAGAGCGGGAGGTGCAAGGTGGATACTTCACCTCGGCGCTGGGTTGATTTAATTTGGACATCTTCAAGTGGAAAGTTATTAGCAGATCGGCGCGCTGAAGGAGAAGGTGGCGTTTGCAAAGCTTCTTGTTGCAAATTGGGAACATAAAGTGTCACAACAGACTTGGCTGATGGAGGTGATGTGACACTTGCTGCTGAGGCAGGAGTAACCTCGAGAAGACACAGATCTGACGTTAAGAGGGACCCAAATCTGAGGAATCGTGCAGAATCTGCTAAAGTACAATAAAAAAAACACAATAAATAGACATTTATATGTAAAACAAAATAATAATCTGTGATATTTTAGTGTACCAAGATGTGCAGATATTAGTTTCTGCCCAGCTCTGTCATCACACTGCAAAAACAGATCTAAAAATAAGTAAAATGTTCTTATAAATTAGAGTATTTGTCCTTGATTTGAGCAGGTAAATAAGATGATTTGCCAATTGAATAAGATTTATGCACTTAAAACAGGAACAATTCATCTCCATCATCTTATTTCAAGTGCAGGATGTCTAATTATCTTATTTTAGGGGTCAAAATACTCATTCCATTGGCAGATTATATTATTTACCTGCTCAAATCAAGGATAAATACACTAGCTTTAAGAACATTTTACTTATTTTTAGATCTGTTTTTGCAGTTTAATCGCTTTAATCACTTCCTCTCTGTCTTTCTGTCATTCTGCCATAGATCATCTGCAGAGTTCGGTATCATGGTTCTGATGGTGACCCAGTTCTGGATCAAGCTCTAAAATGCTTTATTATGCAGAGAAGTTCCTAGTCAGCTCAGGGACAGCAAACCAAACCCAAACCATCATACTGCCTCCACCATGCCAGACAGTTTGTATGTCTCTGCTGCTACGTGTGCAAACACCTCACGGCTAAGCAACTCGTTTGGAATGTGTTTCAGAGGATTTTACTTTATTCTGTATCAGGAAGTGTAACGTTTACAGAATAATATTTTTTACCTACATAAAAGCCTTCCTGCTTGGATTTAATAACATCCCTGTAACACGTATTTGCCCCCATCCTTCCCCCCACCTCTAGCGAGATCAAAGTCCCCCGTCAGAACGTAGTCTCTCAAGTTTAGATGTTAAATCGGTCCAAGTTGCAATGCTCGCATTAGTAAGCCTTCATGATGACAGTCCCAGCGACACCATCTCCGTATACAGTCAGAACCAGTGAGGTAGAGACGTCATCAGGACGCCTCCACCCCTTGGCTATGATTTTCTTAATTGCTTTCAGACCGGCCGGCCGGATTTTAGGAGTTTTATCGGGAAGAGACGGCCGTGAATCATCACTTAACAGATAAACAGCCGGATCCAGAGGGAGAGGGACTCCGGTTGCTTCATCAGGACAGCGGATAAGTTTGAACCAGAGGTCCTGAACCCCTCGGACGTCACCAAACAGCGTGGATGTCCAGAACCAGCAGTAGGGCTCTGGGGAACTGGTGTCAAAACTTCATACGTACATAGAAACATTAAGGATCCCTCAACATTATGCCAAACGTTTCCCCAGGCAGATTTAGAGCCCCGAGCAATCAGATCTACATCCTAAGTCTTCATTCCTGATATTTTGGGCTTTCGATTTCACACAGACATTTCAAAGAGTGTTTCTGGGCGCATCCTGGAACCAGTTAGAAACGCCAGGGGACTCCATATGCCCAACAAGCAGACCTTATCCCGAAGATAAGGTCTGCTTATAGAAATACAAGGAATGTCTATTAATAAGATATTTTGACATCAAAGCCTGGATCTGAATACAGATTTATTTTTCCACTATCATCTGGTAACGTTTTAATGCCTTTATTAGCACAATCCCTTTTATGAAACGGTTACCCCACCCTGACTAAAGGTGGCCGTTATTCCATAAGAGGGAGGATGAATACCACTCACTCTTTCGTTTTAAGTATCTTTCCACTACCCTTAATAAATTCAGATCAGAAATCAGATCAGAAAATTACAGTACTTTATATAGTGTAGTATATTAGTATATCATCATATGTGTCAAAGTTGGGCTACAGAGTGAGCCACATTGTCAGGGTTTCTCAGATAATGGGCTAATCCTGGCAGTCGGTGTCGTGTCTTACGGAACGGGGGAAGCGCACGGAGTAAAGTTTAAACCTTACCCACCTCTCAGACATTGAGGCAGACAAACGCCGCTTAGGTTGACCGGTGGGTGGGGAGGGTGGGGTTTGGGCGAGTAAAGCCTGGCGGGCTGCCTGGCTTTTAATACAGTGGGGGAAACCCTGATTTTTTTTTTTTTAGCTGACATTCCTGTAAAGAGAAAATCGTTTAACGTCAATTGTAAAATAAGGTCTTGCTCATATCTTTTCCAACTTTTAAAAATATAAACTAACCAGTATGATAGACCCTTAAGATTTGAGGCCCAATGGTAGATCTTAAAGTTAGAACATGCACATCCTCCATTACCCCTTCTGAGCTGCAATACTGACTACAGACGCACCGATCCGATACCCGGATCGGATATCGGCTCCATTACCGACTAATTAGCTGGATCGGATGTCGGATGATTGATGCCGATCCAGCATTCTGATCCAGTCATGTATTTTTGTTATTAATATTATACATAGCAATACAGTTACGCCGATCTAGTCACTTCTACGGTTATGCAGAGCAGCTAGCGATGAGCAAACACGGACCAAGCCAAGTTTGCTATCTGGAAACATTTCAAACTTGATACGCCAACAAGTTTGACTGCAACATGCAGCATCTACAATGCGATAGATAGATAGATAGATAGATAGATAGATAGATAGATAGATAGATAGATAGATAGATAGATAGATAGATAGATAGATAGATAGATAGATAGATAGATAGATAGATAGATAGATAGATAGATAGATAGATAGATAGATAGATAGATAGATAGATAGATAGATAGATAGATGCGTACAGAACGAAATTTCGTTTGCATACAGCTTGAAAAATCACTCTAGAAATCATTAAAAATCACAGTGGATTGCAGTAATTTTCAGGATAACGATGCAGCAGCGATTTATGTAAACAATTGAAATGTAAAACAATGTAACAACGTAAACAATGCAGGGGAAATAGACAGTGTGCTGTCTATTTCTATTTATAAGTTGTGAGCAGGGTGATAAAGTTGGTACATTCAACATTACAAACTTAAATAAGCACCATGCTAAAAACCTTGAAGAACTTTTTTAACAATGTTTATTTCAAGCCTAAAAACTGCACTCACATGGCAAGGTACACGGTTTATTCTTTCAACAATAGTATCGTATATCGGCCGATATGCTTAGCCCAGGTATCGGATTGGATCGGAAAAAACTGAATCTCTAATACCGATCACGCAACGCCAGGGCGCTAGCTCTTCCAGACATTACTTTTGTAACGTTGAGTTGCTTCATTCAGATACAGCAGTCTTGATCCGTAATAATCTTTGACCTTGAAACGTGCTAGCTGAGGCCAGTAGAGTCTAAAATGAGTTTTTTTGTTGCTTTTTGTCTAAACAAAGAATGCTGTGACCGTGATTAGAGACTGGGTAAGGTACGTTTCCTCACTTCCTCGTCTCTGTAGAAAGATGGACTGAAAACGGTCTGGAACTGAGTTTATAGATCACAGATCGATGTCACTAAGGTAAATGCGGATGGCTTTCCTTCTCGGTGTTGAGTTAACACACATTTGAGACACATGAGCAGCATCACTTTGTCACCATGATCTTAAAAACCAGGTTATCAAACTTGGTGATCTCTTTCCGTTTGCCATTGTGGTCACACACACTTTTGAGCCCAGGAGGAGCAAGCAGCCAAAACCTCTGCTTTTATAGAGATGGTCACAAATATCTGAATTATATAATCAACCATGTTGGATCAGCAGACTCTCACTGCTCTCTACAATCCTACAGACGCAGCAATAGGGGACTTAACTTTTCACATGACATGCTCAGTTTGGCCACTGCTGATGCCGTTCTGCCCCGGCATTGTTGTCCGTCTCTCAAGTTATGTGGAAGCAAGAAAGTTAAAGTACTTACTAAGGAATGCGGTGTGAGATTTAAGCACAACCAAACGTGTACATTTTAAAACGCAAACAACAAACACGACGAATGGATTCAGCCGAGTTCATAAAGCCGATCCGCAGCTCTTTGACTGTATGTGTCAACCTTTATGCCTTTTGTCAGGCGGCTTTAATGTTTTGTGAAACACACATTGTGTTCGCCTGTACTCCTCTGGCTTTCATGTGTCTGCCCGTGTGAGGTTTCGTGCTCGTCTCCCGCGCCTTTCCCGTGGATTTGTTGCTCAGCGCGGCTGTTAGCGGAGTCGACAGCCCACTGATCTGCCATCAAACCGAGCGGCGCTGCAGGTAGACGGCATGTAAAGGCTTTGCTTTGAGACTACCTGTCATCACACATCAGGAGATTACGGTGCTTTCCTCTCTCTCTCTCTCTCTCTCTCTCCTCCTCCTCCTCCTCCGCGCTCTCTGTGCTGAGCTGCGCACACAGCAGCTACTACACCATCTGTAAAACGTTACATCAATGAGGTACACGTCTCAACACGGAGCTGCAGATAGTCTGCGGCGTTTCAATCATGTTGTCGCGCAACAGGGCCCCCGCCGTCGAGTCGGTCGCCCCGCGTACTTCAACGCTCGGATGATGCCAGATGCCGGTGCCACACGGGCGGCTAAAACGATCATCTGCTTTTTAAGAGTGGCAGCCACTTCACAGCCAGGCAGGAATCTGAAACAGGTGAACGGTTAAGTTGGAGTATTTCTATCACCAAAACTTTTAACTACGTAGATCTAACAATCAGATCTGCAATGAGCTTCGGTGGCCTCAGAGCACCATGCATTTCTTTTCCTCCAGGGAGGGTCTTAATGTTCCTTGGTGTCTTGTTTCCTCCTTGCACTGAGGGGACATCTGCAACCAAATGAATCTGATTTGAAGGGTCTGCTTACAAATAAGCAAATGCACAAGTACAGCGTCGCTTCGTATCAGGACCGAGAGGATGAAGAAGAAGAAGGTGGCGGTTTGAGAGAGCAGCAGAGGGAGGCGGGGGAACGCTGAAAATCTGGTTTCCAGTTAGCTGATGAAGGTTTGCATCGTTTTTTTTTTTAAACTTAGAAGGTGATTTCCTGGGAGTCAGGAAGGTCACAAAAATGAAAGGTTGCTTTGGCTAAAGCACAGGTGTCCAAGTCCAGTCCTAAACCTGCAGCTTTTAGAAACCCGCTTGGATTGGATGAACGGTTCGTCACCAGGCAGAGCTGAACTGAAGGACTGAAAGACGTTGGATTTCATCTAAAAGTTGCACGATAGTAGCTTTTCACAAATGTCCCAGAACGTACACGTTACTTTCTTAAAATTTACAAGTTACTTTCCTGGAGTCTAGAGGTTACATTTGTGAAAGTTGGAGAAATTTAGAGCCTATGTTTCCAGAAATACAAGTTCGTTTTGCAAAAGGTGAAGGCTACTTTCCAAAAAAAAAAAAAAAAAAAAACACAGCTTAATTTAACTGCACAGAACTTTTCCTTTCCTGAAACTTAGAGGTTACTTTTCACAAACGTTCCTTAGAGACTGTTTAGCTAAAATGTGTAGGTTACTTTCTGTGAACGTATGTATTACACCAATGACGACACCTTGATTTTCTGAAAACTGCTGCTTACGTTTTAGAACTCAGACGTGACTTTGCAGACATTAAATGCGATTTCAACAACTCTGAAATGTAGTTTTTCACAAACTTACAGCACTTTTTACTTACGTACGTACTTACTTCCCAGAAAGCTACAGGTTGTTTAAAACTTACAAGTATATTTTTTCAGGTAAAGGAACTTATTATGTTCTTTGACGTGCAAACAGAACGTTTAGCACTGTTTCCACGATTAGCACGTGATGGCAAGCAGTGCATAGCTGACTATATGTTAAACAGTGTTTGTTGTGGGATTTTTGTTTTATTTGATGTTTTTATTGCATTGCATTGCTTATTTCATATTTTTGAGTTTAGTTTCTCAGTTTAGTTTTGCTTTCTGGTTCTTTGTGCACGGAGTGGTAGCTCTGTCACACCTCTGTTAGAAACTTACCTGCATTCAATGTCATTCTCCACTTGTCCCTCAGTATAAATGCTAATTAGTTCTCCTTATTCCCAGCTTTATCCTGCCGTTGTTCTGCATCCCATCCTCATATCTGTGACCCTGTCTGTTAGTTTCTTATTATACTGCCTGGTTTTTTTTTATGTGTCCTGTCCTCCTTGCATCAAGCGGTAAGTTTTTGCCTTTTTTGTCATCGTTACCATCTTTCAGTTCATCGTGCCGGGCCCAAGATTGTGTCTGCACTTTGGTCCTATTCCAAACCCTCAACATTTCCCAAGTGAACACAATGAAATTTTGAGGCTTTTTAAAAAAAAAAAAAAAAAAAATGTTATCATTCTAAAAGATGAGAGAAAACAGAAAAATAACATTCTGTTCTAATAATATTGAGAATCATTTATCTTGGGATTAAAAAAGAGAAATCAAAGAGCGAAAACTACTTTTGATGTGCGAATATCATAGACGACATCAAAAGTTTTTCTTTGGCAAATGCCTTTTGTAATTATTAAATGTCGGAGTTTTAAAAACAGTTCAAAAGGAACAGATCATAAATTTCTGTGGATCAAAGTATGACTTTAGATTTGCCAGCACTTTTGTCAGATCAGCACTTTAAAACCTTAAAATACTGGATGTAGGGTGACAGGAAACAATAAATTAACCTATGAGGGAATATTAAATCTAAAAGCTGCCTCGTTCTATTAAAGACTAGGATGTTTTGCTGTATTTGTTTATAACGTGTTGCTGTGTTAGCGGTAATAAACATATTTCTGCTCATTAAACTCAAACAAAAACCAAATATTGATTCACAGTTTAAATGCAGCTGTGGCGCATCTCTTTAAGCGTCTTTGTTCCATGTGTTCAGCTTATCTGAATATCTGCTTTCCATGTGTTTGAACAGGATCTCGCCCTCGTGGGACTTGAACTAAATTAAACATGACTGGGTGCCAAGCCCGGGACCGAGCAAAGCAACGCGGAGAACATGTAAAAAGGCCAGGCGGGTTTTTATGTGGAGACGGTGACGCGGTCGGACAATCGGTGCTGGAGCTGGGGCAGCGGGCGACCGTGAAGCAGGATAATTTTGCATAATGGGAGCAGTGGTTGGCTGAAAGTTGCAGAGACAGGATCGTGAGTGGAAGGTCAGCGGCTTGAAAGGAAATGGCTCCAGAGGAAAAAAGAAAAATGACAAAATACTCTTCTATCACCAACTTGCAGTCAATGCAGCCTGCAGCGAGAAACTTTGCACGCCTGGAAAAGCTCTGGGTTTGGCGAGCAGGTCAGTGCTAATAATCATGGTGTTGATAGAAAGAAGACTCCAGACTCAGAATACTGTTGAAAAAGGTAAAATAACTCACTATCTACACACTTGTGAGGAAAAATTACGAGTATCGCAATATTATGGCAAAAACCAACATAACAGCTCTTTAGGTTTTAAGGCAATTGCAGCAAACTGCATGTATAAATTCCCCATTCTGAAACCAGTAATAATTACAGGAAAGCAAAGTGAGGCTAAAAACATTTACAATGACTAAAAGCAAGAATGCAAAACAAGCGTTGAACAAATGTAGAGGCAACACTACAAACCTTTGATTCAAAGATAAAAACGGGGCTCCGTGTGTATAAAATTGTTAATTATTACAATCCTAGCTTGTTCATTTAGGAAGAGCCTTAATTTTGTCACATTTTGTGCCAAATCCTGTATTATTTCCTTACATGTTACATAGAAATGCATCACAGTAACTGAGAATATCAGTCCTCGGAAGGTGGCCATTCCTGTGACTTGTCTACAGTTTTTCCTTCCACTAAACTATCAGACAGCTTCTTTAATAATTACTTTTTTGTGGCTTATCTTCCTTGTGGAGGAATAAGATGTAATATTAAGATACTAAATAGTTCATCCAATAATATTTATGTCCTTGATCAACCTACCTACCAAACAGGGTCGACCAATAGTTTTTATAAATAGTAATAATACATTATTATAACAACTTTGGTCAGGATATCGTTGAACTATTGTTGATGTTAAGAACAAATCATTAAAATTAGTTGAGTAATTAATATTTCTCAGAAAACATCATTTCCCAAGAGATTTGTGCTGGTTCTCAAGGTGGAATTGCTTCTCACAACATGGTGGACGTGTTGACGTACAAATTGTTAAAACCACTAAGCCAATAAAGCGTCTACTCTCCTCTGTCTCTGTTAGCAATTAGCGCAATTAGCGTTGTTAGCAATACAAACAGTAAATATTACCTTGATAATAAAGGCAATTATCGCAGATTCCCCAAAAGCAGCAAACATAGATTAGAAGCTTAAAAGTAGTAAAGAGAACAGCTTTGCTGCCACTGGTCCTGTTGGTTGACATTTCCGGCTTTGCTCTCTGATTTATCATGAGACGTCGATCGGCTCTTTGTTTTCCTTAAGCCACATTGTAACTCATTCAGCAGTATCATTTGGGACATTGGTAATTTTGAGCAATTTGTGTCCAAAATTTAACTTCCAGGCTGATGTCTTGACATATTGCTTCAATATCGCTTTAATATCTGCACAATATTGCTATATTGGAGCAATATGCAACATTACGATGCAATATTGCATCACAAAGCTGCTTAAAATAAGTTTTACTGCAACCCACACTGTGTGAAAATGCGTAAGAATAATAATCTGCTTTCCATTAACGCTCACTCTTCTCGTATCCCCAAATAAATGTGTTGATTCATTCAATGTTTCCACGTCATGATCCCTCCATGCGAGTCTAGCTATTTCGTGAAGCGCACCAGTCCCTCCCGCAGCAGGACGCTGCCATCCCCGTACCTCGCAGCTGGAATCATGTTCTCTGGATTTAATCCAGGTGAAATTAAAGGCGATGATCCTTTAATTTCCCAAACTATAAATCAATGGTTATAATAGCCAAACAAATTCATTTTAGTGTCATCAGACTCCAAAACCTCAGATTTTTGTCCCCGAGTAGAGTTATAAACTCTAACCTGTTCCTTTTTGCCAGGAAGCTTGCCCAGATCACCAAACTGTTTAAACTCTCCTTAACCGGACATTTCGCACAAAGAACTAATTTTGTTGATCCTAACTCAGGTTTAGGTTGATTAATTGCCTTTTTTTTTTATGAAGTCGCCACCAGAATCAGCCGATAAGGAGTTTGGTGCTCTGCAGAACCGAGCGTGCTACGGCGGCTGAGTCACAGCCGGGTTTTGGTTGACATGGACTCTATATTTAGCCCCGACATCTGAAGCATCCACGGAGTCTAAATGTGGGAAAAGCCTGTCCTCCCTTCCTCCCTGGGTGTCTGATGTTTCCCAGCAAGCACCGCTGCAGTGTGCGGCGTGCATGTGAGAGCGCCGACCAGTGTGTGCCTGGAAGTGAGAAGTGTTGCGTGGACAGAGTCCGGTTGTGTTGCCCGTTTGACCGTGTGGGAGAGTTGGGCTGTGTGGGTGTGAGAACGTGTGCGCCCACCTCTCCCTCCGTGTGTGTGTGTGTGTGTGTGTGTGTGTGTGTGTGTGTGTGTGTGTGTGTGTGTGTGTGTGTGTGTGTGTGTGGAGAGCAGAGGACTGTGGGAGGACTTCCTCTGTGGATCTTCTCTGTTTTCTTTTTCAAAAGAATGACATTCCCCAAGCCGCTTCACTCTTCGGGGCAGGAAGTGGAGAGCGGCCAAAAATGATTAAAACCAGGAGCGGCCAAACGGTAACAGTTTCTTGAGCACCTCCGAAGAGCTCGCAGAGCTGACACCCAGTCAAACAGTCGTGAGATATTGTTTAATAAATCTAAATTACTGACCAAGAAGCACATTAAGGGGCTGGGTTGCATCCCCCCCCCACCCCCTCTGCAACATACGTCTTTTTAAATGATTACTTTGAGCGTGATGGAACTCATCCTTTGTATCCCTGGTGAGTTATTTGTTACGACTGCGGTGTTTTAGTGTTTTATCACACATCTTGTAGAGCTTGTATTACCACTAATGTGCCCGAGGTTAGTTTTGGAACAAACCCAGGCAGACAGCTTTATCAAGTACTGGAGCAAAAATGTTGCTGGCCTCCTGGTCCTTATTTTCAGCTACATGGGAAAAAAGAAGGTACACCCTCCCTCCAGTCAAAACGTAGCCCGACTAGAATATCTGTGGATAAGATCTGCTTACGCAGGATGTCAGAGACACAGTAGCAGCCGAGTTATCACTTATTTAATCAACCGAGCATCAGTGGGATGCTGAAGGTGCAACGTTCAAATCAAGGTTCCTTTCTTTCCATCCCTGTAACTTCGCCCCACGGGCGGAGCATGCAATGCTCACAAGTAAGTTTTGCCGTTTACAAATCAAAAGGTGGAAAAGCAGCCATTTCCAAATTAGGCAAAGGACTGAAAAAAAGCCGCTCAACGACGACTGATGGGGAACATCTCCATTTAATCAAGAATAAAAAGCAAGTCTGTTTAGTTAGATTCACTGCACTGCAAAAAGGGAACTAAAAATAAGTAAAATTTTCTTGAAATGAATCTATTTGCCCTTGATTGGAGCAGGTAAATAAGACTATTTGCCAATGGAATGAGTATTTTTACCCCTAAAATTAGATAATTAGATATACTGCACTTGAAATAAGACGATGGAGATGAATTTTTCCTATTTTAGGTGCAAAAATCTTATTCCATTGGCAAATAGTCCTATTTACCTGCTCAAATCAAGGAAAAATATTTTAATTTCAAGAAAAAAATTATTATTTTTAGGTCTATTTTTGCAGTGTGCAATGCTTGTTAAGTCCACTCTTGCTGTAGCCGTTAGATCTAAGAAGGTGATGGAGCTTAAAAAGCATCTATCTATCTATCTATCTATCTATCTATCTATCTATATCTATCTATATCTATCTATCTATCTGTGAGACCTCCTCTGTGTGGTGTATATATGCACTATGTCAGCGGTCTGACTGGAAAAGCTTCTCTTTAAGGTCCCAGCGGCCAAAAGTTGCTGCAGAGACATTAAAAGTGGAAAAATGTGCGAATGGAATTTTTTGTCAGATGATTTTTTTTCTTGAAAATTTTTAAAGTTTTTATCACAAATATATGTATATGATTGGAAGTTTACCCTTCCATTGCCAATAATCTAAAATGGCCGTAATCTATTTCTATTACCTATTTCTTTGTGGACAATAAAGTCATAATATCATGAGAGCAAAGTTACACAGTTGTTTACACTATTGTTCCCTGATACAAAAAGTCCTGATACTAATAATAACTTGAAGTTCATGGGCTAAAGAGATTCTCTTATTTGTGAAACTGATACCAAAGTACAACTTTACCAGATGCTCAACGTTGCTAGTTTTAAAACTGACAGACGGCGTTATTTTGTTAGAGTTGTCATGAAATTACTTCTGTATTCTCGTAGTGTCCAAGAACAAGACCATAACCCATCCCTTTCCTGGTCTCTGCCACTCGTGTTTTGGGTGTCGCAGGCTGAAAGGGTTGGGAACCCCTGCAATAACAAAAAATAAAAAAAAATAAAAATAAAAAAAATAACACAATACCACAGCTGAAAAACAACACCAGTGGCCTCAGAGAAGCTGCAGCTTGCTTCCATCAATCTGGAAATGGTTAGTGGGTTGTTTCCAAACTATCTGCAGTCCATCATTCTAGAGAGAAATATTCTTCACAAATGGACTCTACAGACTTCAGTGAGCATGTCATTATGTTTAAGTTTCTGACAGGACAATAAGAAAAGAGAAGCAGGTATGGATGGCTTGTTTAGAAAAGCTAAAGTTGGGTCCGGCGTACGGACCGGGCAGGTCGGGTTTAGCGGACTGTTGGGTTTGGTTGGTGGTTAGCTTTCTCTGTCAAATACATCTTGAATTAAATAATAATGTGGATTTATGTTATCAAGACGTTGATTGTTTCTGCCTGTAATTCTTTATCGGCTGGTGTTGCTGTCCTTTTTATATCTCTCTTTGCAGGTGTAGAAGCAGACTCCAAGGATGTTATATTGCTCTCTCCATTTCCTCTCCTCTTTATTGGTCACATTTTCTCTCTTTTAGCATTTTGTCTCATCTTTTTCTCCCTACTACCTTCCCGCTTTTGTGTCCACTGAATGCAAAATTGTCCTAGAATAAAATCTAATTAAGCGTTTTGTATAAATCAAGCTGCGCATGATGGCAAAAAGCAGTAAGGCGCCACTATGTGAAAGTAAAATCTGTTGGGCTCTTTTTCACATTAAGACAATTCTTAATGCTACACTGCCAGACAAACAAAAAAAAGAATTGCTAAAGTAGAAAGTAATTTATTGGTAACTAGAAAAAACTGTTCCTGCGTAACAGCGAGTGAGAATGCTAATCTGCAGAATGATTTGAGCAGAAGATGCAGAAGATCCATGCAGAAGAGAAGAAATAGCTGAAAAACATTGAAATCAGATTTGAAAAATTTGAAAGAAATTGAAGAATTAGAAGAAATTTGAAGAATTTGAAAAATTTGACGGAATTTGAAGAATTTGAAGGAATTTGAAAAAAAATGAAGAATTTGAAAGAATTTCAAAAAAGTTCAAAGAATTTCAAAATTTGAAGAATTAGAACAATTAGAAGAATTGGAAGAATTTGAAGAATGTGAAGAATTTGAAGGAATTCGTATCAATTTGCATTGATTTCAATGGGAACAGCCAAAAAAAAATAAATCGCACAAAAAGTGAAATATTTTAAAAAGTGTAAAAGTTAGCATAACCATGAGATGTAGCAGTCATGCCGGGAACAAGCCGAACGTTTTGATACCAAAATTGTTGAAATCGATTGAAGTATGCGGGAGTAGTTAGACGCCGACGGAATAATAATAATAAAGAAAAACAGGAAAACAATGAGTGACAATGCTATATAGCATTCTCACTGATAACAGCTCAACTGCAAAGTTGCATCTTTTGAAACAAAGACCGGAGCGGAGATGTTTGGCCGTAGCGGACAGCACCACGTTTTGCAGCCACCTGACCTGGGCGCCTTTAAGTCATAGAGTCAACCATGACCTACTGTGTGTACCCAAGAGTTTGGCTCAATCTTGACCCAACTGCAGCACATCCCCAAAAGAAAGACTGGGAAAAAAAAGCAAGAATCAAGGTGTTGCAACGGTCCAGTCAAAGACAGGATCATTTTACCACGTCCTGATACACAAAACCCATGAAATCAAAATCTGCACACTCCCTCTACTCCCACCCACGACTTTATTAGAGTCCCAGAAGCACAGAACCTTTCTTTCGCATTATATTTCAGGTATTTTCTTACAGCTAAAGTGCCAGAATTATTAGCTTATTAAGTTATACAACCACCTCTGCTGCCAAACACAACGTTGACATTGGACGCCATCATACAGACCAAGTTTAGCGAGCGCTCACTGGATATGCAAAATGATATAGAGTATAAAAATATTGCTCCTGCTATAGACTTTGAAACAGACGTGTCTTGGGATCGTGGAAATACACGGTCCGACGTCACCGCGCCGTTCAACGAGAGACGGCCATCTGCATGTGTGGGGGCCCCCATGTCTCCTGCAAATTTATGCACAAACAAACATCTAAACACACATATTCTGAAAAGATGTTGGCAGGATGCTGCGTTTTGTTACGGTCTCAGGCCTTTCCGTTGACGAGGCTGCGTTCAGAGACGCTCACAAACGCTTTGAGTCACGCGCTGGCAGCGTTTCAGCGAGCCGGGGATCGGCGGTCACTGGATCCAGAGAAAGAGAAATCTAAAGAAAAACACTTTAGATTGATCACGTATGCCGGGGAGGTGAAAGGAGCAGAAACAAGGAGGGGAAAAGTCCGGGACTCCCAGCTCACCCACGCCGGCGTCGGCTTTACGAGGCTGCGCCAAATCGGCGGTTAAGACACACGTATGAGGGACTATTTTTAGACAAAACACGGCCAGCCACCCAGCGTTCTGCAAAGTATTTTTGCTTGAAAAATGCATGAAGACTGGCTGCTTGGCTCATGCATCATTGACGGCTCCATAGCCCTTCTCATGACTCCAGGTTGGGATAAGTGCAACATATCCTGCTTTTCAAAAACTCACGATAAAATAACGCCTTGTGCGCGTGAATTATTGACGAGCGAGCCGTTGCTGCCTCATAGCCATCGTCCTGCAATGGCTCGACACAGGAGAGATGTGGCGGCAAAACAATAAAAAAATTAAAAAAATCTTGAGTTAAATCAACAGAACAATAAATTACATTCCAGTGTTTTACCTTTTTGGGAAGTTGATGCCAATTTAAATGTTAAGGGTATCATCTTTTCCAATTATATATATTATATTTGCCAATTTCATGGACATCTTTGACAAATGTTGGTATCCACGGAGAAAAAGTCAGATTTTTTTTATCTCCAAAACAATAAAAAAAAACAGCTAAGAGGCCTTCTACATACCCAAATGGTGTGATTAACTCCTTGTCATGTTCAGCTCTTTATTTTAAAGTAATTCTCCCTCAGATACACAAGTGTGTTTATATCATATATTAATGTTTAAGGAGAAATTTAAAAGCCATTTTTTCATTGTCCAACAAAACTTACCAGTCATTTATCCCATCTTGAAGTCTTCTGTACCATTTTTCAAGTTAGAAATAATTTGCACTTTTTCACAACGCAATCCAAGTCACGAGTCCTTTGATCCGAGTCCGTGTCAAATCATGAATCCCTGTTTTTATTGACGTGAGTCAAAAGGAAGTCCTGAGGGATTCGTTCTCCTTGTTTTAGTCCAAAGCTCAAGTATTGGTTGCAAGTCAAGGAACAAATCTTTTGTGCGCTACCTTAGACCCGATTCAAGTCTAAAGTCTTTAATCCCATTTCCAAGTTACTGTAATGAGTCTTTTGTCTCAGTCATGAGTCCTTTGCTTCAAGATTTCTTTAAATTACTAATCTGAATTACTACTCTAAATTGGTGTGTCAAATCGCCATTATTTTGTCTTAAGTCAAACTCTTTTGTCCATTTCCCAAGTCCAGGTGAAAGTTTTACATCCACTTTTTGTTGTTTTTTGTTGTTTTTTTATCTTGTCTTATGTCCAAGTCAAGAGTTGAATGTTTTTAACCAAGTTAAAGTCATCAATCTTTGGTCGCTTGTCTAAAGTCTTTTATACGAGGTTAGAGTCTTTCATACAAAGTTCAAGTCTCCGTTGTCAGAAGGTTCAACCCGAGTGATTTAAATCAGTTCCTGCCAAAAGGATTTTGTAACTTATTAAATCGATCACTACAAACTATTTTAAAAATACAGTTTTTAATGAAATTAAACTTCTAAACAAAATAAAGAAAAGACAAAAAGAAACTCAAAGGTCGAAAAGGTGAGGTAATTATCTTTTATCATTCTATTTCACAATGTAAAATACTATTTTAAAGCAATATATGTATGCATATAATATCAAACAGTGATCAAGTGCTAAAAAGAAAAAAAATAATTTACCTTTATTCAAAAGTTTATCTTAATTTCATATCACAGTTAAATGTACAGAATTATAATTTTTATGGCAAAACAATGAAGAAACTGACAATTATAGTATATTATGATAAATGTGGTAAAAGCAAAGTTTGTTTAACCTAAACTTAAACGTTAAACACCAAACGATGTAAAATAGTTAGAGAAAAGTTTGAATCGCCACTAAATCATAGCTTTTAAACTCAATCCCTGAAATAGCATCAGGAGGTAAAAGACGCATTTCTTCAAAACAAAACCAGGAGTTATGAGCCAATAAATACACGATTATCCACATTTTCACTCAGAAAGTGATGGATGATGAAAACGTCTTCTCTCTTTGACAAGATGTGGAGCTTTAAGGAAGATCAGAGCTAAAAACATGCGTACAGAAGCCTGACAAGGGGCCTTTTAAAGTAAAACACACATATTTTGCGCGTTAGCGGACTGAAAGCGAAGCATAAATCTTGGCAGAACGATGATTTACGCACATCTTTCTCTGCAGGTCTGCCTCGTCTTCCTCCTCCTCCGGTCGCCACAGGACGAAGGGGAGACGGTCCAACGAGGTAGCTATGATGAACCGTCACTCAGACCCTGACAGCAGCTTTCTCAACCACTCCTGCTCGGACGAGTCCAATTGATTACACAACTCCGTCAATGTCACGCGTCACGGGGGGCCCCCTCCGTTTAAACGCACTCCCGGCGCTGTCGGATAAATCACATCAAACATCGCTAACGGATGACCCCCCCCCCCCACCCCTTCCTCCTCTACTGTGTCCATAATTGCCGTATTCCTGTCCTCCCGTAGACGTTCAGTCCCTCCATCCGTCAACCAATTGGCTCTGACAAGGAGGGGAGAAGTTCCTGTCAAAACTGTTACAGGAGGATGATATTTAAGAGGTGTTCAGGATATCAGATATCCATCACGTCTCTACGAGCGCGCAGTACGCTCGGTGCGCCGCTTGATCAAGATGTCTGCCTCCCCTACTTCCTCTCTGCGGCTGAGAGTACGGTTATTACTCCACCATGATGCTTCTTCACGCAGAGGGGCCGTGACAGGTAGAGAGCGGGGATGTGTGGAGCAGATACGCCGGGGGAACATGAATAACTGTAGAGGGTGGGAGAAGGGGGGGGGTATTAAATATTCATTGTACCGATATCGCTCTTTGTCACATCCTCTTTAACGACAATGAGGACGGGCGCAGGAGGAGGAGGAGGAGATGGGTCCTTAAACTGAGGTTGGCTAGACACGTCATGTAGCATCAAATCACGGTCGGGTATTTAACCTGAGGCGAGGCGGCAGCCGGCTCCTCCAGTTTGCGTTAACCTGAGCTCAGTCACAGACCAGAGGTGAAGGGGATCCGGAGCTTTTGGGGCGCAGCTCAACACGGCTGCTGGAAATCATGATTAATGCACGAAAGAAATGCTAATAATGGAGAAAAAAAATAAAACCTGCTGATTGGTTAAAAGGTTTAAATGAAAAGCTGCACTTTGTACCTGCAGGAATAAAAAGGAGAGCGCCGGTGTATCTACTGTATTATTTAAATATATTTTTAAACATTCATTGTAAGATAATTATTGTATGAAAAAGGAGAAAGCATTCGGGGAGAGACAGCGACTCAACCAGAGTTAACGGCTGTTTAGGCGCAGAGCTAGCAAATGTCCTACAGAGTCAAGAGATCCAGAACTTAAAAACTTCCCGTGGCCTTCAGCTTAGCTCAGGAACAGAGGAGAAACCTTTAGGGAGCGGGTTTCATCCCAGCCACACGTCAACAAGGGGCATGCAAAGCAGCTCTGGACCGGACTCTATAGGGGTAGTGATGGGTAACACCTCCTTAATAATCCTATAAACAGGTCTGGCTTTGCCATGTGCCAGGTGAACACTGCGCCAAGTGTATATTTGGTTTTAGGGATGTTTTTAAGGTGTTGGGGCGCTTAGTTTCAGGAAAAGAAACAACGTACCAATGTATTTTGGAGAATTTCAATTCAATTCAATTTTATTCATATAGCGCCAATTCATGAAACATGTCATCTCGAGGCACTTTACAAAGTCAAAATCAATCATATTATACAGATTGGGTCAGATTATACAGATTGGTCAAAAATTTCCTATATAAGTGAACCAGTTGATTGCATCAAGTCTTGACAAGTAGCATTCACTCCTGGAGAACCATAGAGCCACAGGGAGAGTCGTCTGCATTGTCCATGGCTTTGCAGCAGTCCCTCATACTGAGCAAGCATGAAGCGACAGTGGGAAGAAAAACTCTCCATTAACGGGAAGGAAAACCTCCGGCAGAACCGGGCTCAGTATGAACGATCATCTGCCATGAAGACATGGATGAGCAGGTTTTGTGTGGAAGAACTTGACTGGTCTGCAAAGGGATCTGATCTCAACCCAAATTAACATATTTGGGAGGAATTAGAGACTTTGTGCCGCAGCACTTCTCTCGTCCAACATCAGTGGCTGACCTTCCAAATGTGCCTCTGGGTGACTGGCCAAAAGAAACTCCTACAGCCCGTTCAAAACATGTCTAGTCTATATGCAAAAATACTGTCTAAATTTACCAGAACCACATTAATGAATCCAATACTTTAAAGGTCTTTGGTAGTAATGTCCAAAATGTTCATTTTTCAGAACTTGCAGGGTTAAGTAACCTCTAATGTCCAAAGCACCTAACACAAGCCTGAACGTCCAGAAGACGGACCTATAAATTTAGAAAAAGTTCCAGATTCTAATCTGTGTTGTTGACGCTTACTTTGACATACCTTAAGTAAATCTGAAATTAGCCTCTTAGTTCCAGGAAACTGACCTGTAAGTTATGGAAAATTAATCTGTATGTTCGCAAAAAGTACCTTGAATTAAAAGTATCCAGTAAGTTAAAGAATCTAACATGAAACTCACCAACGTATAAATACCTAAAAGTACAAGAGGATCAACCCAGCTCGCAGATATCTAGAGTTGCTGAAAGTAGTCTACAAGTTCTCGAAAACTGTACCTTTGAAACACCAGAACCAATATTTCCTGGAAACTAAACCATAAAGTAGCCTAAAGACAAACTAACCTCCGTTTTCTGGGAAGCAAACTTAGCATTACAGGTTATATTGTGTATTGTTTGTTTATAGTTTATTGAACAGGGACCATGATAGGAGCATTAATCTGAAAGGAAAATTATACCAGATTGTGCCTGTCAGAGCTAATTTCCATTACCTAATGCCCAATTTATTACTCTATAATTTAAAACATAAAAACATCAAACAGAATAGAAGTATTGCTACAACCACCACTCACAACTACCCGAAGAATATGCGCCAAATGTCACTATTTTTTCTCTACAACTGGGTCCTAAATGGACAAATTAATGCATTTCTGTTTGTTAAAATGTATTTTTTCTTTTGCTTTTTCCTTGTCTGTTTCTACATTGCTGCCACACCTGCTCACTTATACTACACTGCAAAAACGGAACTAAAAATAAGTAATATTTTCTTAAAATGAGTGTATCTGTCATTGATTTGAGCAGGTAAATAAGATGATTTGCCACTGGAATAAGATTTTTGCACTTAAAACAGGAACAACTCATCTCCATAATCTTATTTCAAGTGCAGTATATCTAATTATCTTATTTTAGGAGTCAAAATACTCATTCCATTTGCAGATAATATTATTTACCCGCTCAAATCTAGGACAAAAACACAACATTTTACTTGTTTTTAGATCAGTTTTTGCAGTGTAAATGTGACCTCAGAAAAACTTTTAACTTAAATTGAATTCAGAATGCAGGCAACGTATGACAAAAGGGTAAGTAAACGCTAAATCTCTTACGCAGTATAGTGGCAACAGTTTAAGAAATGTGAAATATATTCGCAGATAAAGCACCAGATGGAAAATTAAGACATTATTTATTGTCAAAGGGTTGCATTTTAAAACTAAAATCATGTGCTAGTCAAATCAACCAGCCTTTTCAATAGTTTAATTGAAAAGGTTTCCCTTTAAATGGTGGGAATGGCAAATACTTCAGTTGCCAAAAAGCGAGACAAATTATATATATTTTTTTATAATAGGAAAAATCCAACAGTTCCTAATTTCCTCAGGAGTAAATAATCAAAGTTTATTGACAGAAACAGATCAAATGGTGGCAACGATGTGATCAACCTTCAGGGCAATAATTCAGGATTCACAGCAGATGTCTCACTGCTTGTAGGGCTATTTCCATAGAAACCTCACGCTTTATGGGCTCATTTCTGCTCTATATTTCTTCCATTTAAGGCTGATAGGAAACATTAGTTTGTCATGTTTGCTCTGTAATCATCTGTTAAAGTCACACAAAGTTTGAAAACATGTGAATTCGATGACACCTTAATGATGGAAATGGGGGAACTAAAATAAGAACGATGCTTTTTGAGTCGTCTCTGCTATTGTGGACAGTCTGCTGGGTTTGATGAGGATCTCATTTTAGGTGTGAAGCGGAAACATGTGTTGGCCTGGAACGGCGCCCAGGAAGTTTCTGGCCCCAAACCATCACAACCCACGGATAAATAGATCAGCAGCTTATAGTTTCTGCTGGTTTAGTTGGTGAAAACGCTGAAAAAAAAACAACAACACGTCTTTAGAGAAGTAGTGAAAATCTTACGGAAACACAAAACTAGCATATCCTCGGATCAATTTCACGTTCACTTTGGGTTTACCTTCAATAAAACAGCAAACCTGGAAACCCTCCCTCCTGCTTTGAACGACCGTGCCGGAGCCAAACTTCAGCGTAAATCAAAAAGCAAGCAGGAAAAAAAATTAAAAAAAAAACGGGGAGAAGGGGAACTCACAACGAGCGCTGTAAATCCTAAAATCAAAACTCAGCATCCCTTTGGTTCCTAAATGCACCGCTGTCATAAAAGCATTTCCATCGACAAATGAGCCTGCGGGAAAGGTCAATAGTTAATTGAATAATCTATCACCTTGGGATGGACGGAGTGTACCACGCTTTGCAATCAATGACAGGCACATTAAAAAGGTCAGCTGCAGACTTCCATGATAAGTCACCTGGTTAATGTTTGCTTTGGTTATACACAGCGCAAAGGGCCGGCGGAGAGCGGACGCTCTGGCTAGGAGTCAACTTCTAGCTGCCAGGAGTCAAACACGCTGTACTGATGAGGAGACATTATGGCTGGCAACTTATCTTGGTTACATTATAGGTCTAAGTAGCATTGGCGTGGAAATGAGGGCTCGCTTCTTGGAGTTAAAATTCAATCTTTGGGTGATAAGCAATTACCTTGGCGACATAAAGAAATCAAAGTGCTGAAAGTCTAGGAGAGTAGACACGCATCTTTAAAATCACAAAGTTGCTGTAAGGTGGCCCAACGACGGGAAAGTACACACTAACAGGTGGGGACAGGTACGCACACGTCTTGACCTCGCAGTCTTCTTTGAAGGAACCTCGGATCCAAAGCAACCTTGCCTTAAAGATGAGTTCTTGTTATATTTGTGAGTTCAGAAACTTGTACCGCTCCGGCTTCAACCGTTTGTGTCTGAACCAAAAAAAAAAAAAAAACAGTTCGGGCCAATCACGTTGCAGCATTGTGGTTTAAGGCGGGACGTACTGGTGTGACGAAAGCAACCATCATAAACTTGGCAGCGCAGGAGGACGCTAACCTGACGAGCCAGATGGAGGTCGCTCCGCCTAGCTTCACTCACATCTATCTGGGACATCTCCCATAGAGAGTGATTTCTTCAACCCATTTTATTGTCCAGCCAATCAGGACGCAGGGCTGGAGTTTCATAGATGTGACGTAGTGGAGAAGCGACCGTGAGACTGTTTCAGACAACAATGGCGGCTCGCTTCGACGAAGCAAGCGTTTTATCCGCACATTTTCATGACACAGACGACATTGATCGTTTACCGACATTGCGCTGATTCCGCTGTTGCTATATCCAAGATGTCGGCTGTTCTGTTTAGTTTTTTTCCTGCGTCGCTCTCATCAGCGTCACGGGTTAGCTTCGGTGTGAGTGGCTGAAATAGCACGTCGATAAAGATGACAGACAAGTGGCTTATCCAATCATATGCAAGGATTTTTGATAAGGCCCAGTCTTCTGAAACGCCATTCCTATGGATAGGTCCCAGATGGATGAGTGGAGCTAGGCGGAAGCGAAATTCATTTGGCTAGGGTCAGGTTAGGAGGACGCACCTGTTTGGTAAGAATTCATGACTTCATTGTTGAAAGAAGAACAGCAAGAAGTGCCTTGACTAGCTTAGCCTCTTGTGGTTTCTCATGATGTCTGCTGCTTGCGTTTTAATTTGACACCGTGATTGGCTACAACCAACCTTTTAGCGCTGGGTGTCGCCTCGCTCCAATCAGCTCGGAGAGATCTGCTGAATGTTCCTGCTTTCCCCAAACGGATTCGACACAATCAGTTCCAGGTATATAAAGTGAAGAATGGAGAGTGCTACATATTATCAATCTGGCTGGTAGGGTTAGATCCAGAGTAAAGTACCGTCTGTTTGTGTCTCCGGTGTCTGGATGCCGGCAGAAATTAAGTCTAGACACCTGAATCTGGCCATCTGAACTCCTGAAAACAAACAAATCGGAAACAGTTGTAGACAATTATGGAATGAGTGAGGACGGTACCGGGACTGGGACGCCGCCACAAGCCTCTTTGTGTCGCTTAATTGCTTGAACCTAACTGTGTTTTGTAAAGTTGATGACTGGTACAGAGCAGCTTTACTTCTGCAAAGTAAGGTCATTACATGTCCGTACCCTTTTATTAACCTGCATAAAACATGGTTGCATTGTCCGTACATTTCATGCATCTCTTATTCCAGCTGTTAAGGCTAAAGCTCTGCTAATGCTACGACAGTAGCCAGAATAAGGACATCTTTCCTTACTTATTTTTAATTTGTACTTAAGTCATGTCAATATGGACCTAATTGTTTCTTTTAGATCTTTAAATCCATGCCACAGGCAGTTCTGAAGGGTCCAACACTCTACAAGTAAAGTGCGTGCCCTGTGGTTCTATCTCTTCACAGCAAAAAAAGGAACTAAAAGTAAAATTGTCTTCAAATGAGTGTATTTTCCCTTGATTTGAGCAGGTAAATAAGACTATTTGCAAATGGAATGAACATTTTTACCCCTAAAATAAGATAATTAGATATACTGCAGTTGAAATAAGATAATAGACATGAATTGTTAAGTGCAAAATTCTTATTCCATTGGCTAATTGTCTTATTTATCTACTTAAATCCAGAAAATATACACTTATTTCAAGAAAACTTGACTTACCTTTAATTCCCTTTTTGCAGTGTTCTGGCCTAGGATGTCCTAGAATAAACTGGGAAGACGGATGTCTGGGATTCCCTCTTAGACGTGTTATCGCCTCAATCCAATCTAAGAGCAGAAGGCAAATGATGGACGGTGCTTGGTGCTGAATGTGGTTTGTATAGTAAACTTTGAGTAAGGGATGGACTACTTTAACAAAATAATCCCAAATCTCCATTTGAGAGCTACAAACATTATGAGTGGAGCAGAGATTTGATTTGGGGCAACATTAGCGCATTTGCTCCGAACTCAGTTCATAAATGTGACCGACTTGTTAATTATAAATGAGCTGCATTTCCTTATAAAGCCAATTTATGTGTAGACTTTTGTTGCAAGGTACAGTTTCTTCTGAGTGGATTGGACCGTTACCAGATGCTTCCAAGAAAAATGAAGGAAAAAAAAAAAAAAAGCAACACAATAATTATGCAAATCTCAGACGGAATAATTATGGACATATTCATTATTTATAGGTTTGCTTTTGCTTTGTGCTATCAGAGTAACTCTGAGCTGAATACTCAATTGTGGGTTTCTCCTTTAATTGTGTGTACACAGAATTATGTCATTTGTTTCAACCACTGCTGGCGCAATTTCATTATGACCGAAGGGTAGGGAGCTGGTGATTGCCAATTTGGTTCAGTGGGAAAATTCATATTTTCTTTACTTTCATATGCATACATTTGTTTCTTCTGCGCACATATCTAAATGTTTACTTTGCTGGGGATATTACATTATGAAATCCATATAAATGAGGAAAAATTGCTGTTTGAACTGATGTAATGATGGCCCCAAAGCGCGGAGAATCACGTTGATGTAATCAGTCGACGGCACAAAGTGGTTATTTTTTTACAGTGATTGGACGTGCTGCTGCACCGGCTCATTTCTCCAATAATTAGTCTCTGTCTAAAGTTTTTCTAACTTTTTATTTATTTATTTTTTTGGACTTTTAAAGAGATCCGTCATGCTCGTGGAGATTTTCTGGGTCCGTTTGAAGTGGCTGTGAGCTACGGTGGCCCTGAGGTGCCAAACACAGCAGTGCTGGGGTAAAGAAAAAAAATTCAAGTCAGCTTCATTTGCAATGTGGCAACTGTACACTTTTTAAATCACTTCATTAAGAAAATAAGTCAACTTTGTGTTGAGTTAAATACATTACAAGTCCAAGCAAAACCTTTAATGATTCTAATAAATAAATACAGCTATAAATGAAATTTTAATCCAATTCATTCAAGTTCAAACAAAGTTTACCCCAATCAAGACTAGATTAATTCTCCTACTGATCCTAGTAATGAATTGGCAAATCAATATAACATAAATAGATTATAATCTAATTGAGTACAAATAACTATTTTTAATCCAGTCTAGTTTTATGCAATAACCCAGTTCAATCCATTTAATTTAACATACAATACAAATTGAGAAAATGTTATTGCAACTTTAATAAACTTTTTTACAAACAATTCTGTGAAAATTAATGTTATTCTTTCAATATAATTTATTTATGTTAAATTTGGTCAAATAAAATTTATATTTAACCCATTTATTCAATATAAACACAGTCCAATTTACACAAAATATATAGCAATTTGCTTTAATTTATCCATTTGTTTAATTAAATTCAGTTCCAATTGCTAATCCAATTAATTCAATGTAAACACAGTCCAAATACAGGCGCATCTCAATAACCTAAAAAATAAAGCTTATTCATTATCTAGATTCATTATAAAGTGATATTTTGATATGTACAAGTGTTTATTTCTGTTCATTTGGACGATTAGGGCATTTTGCTAATGAAGATCAAAAATCCGTTCTTCAAAATATTTAAATGTTACAGTCGAGGGGTTAAATTTAATTAAGAGCTGTGGTCAAACGTCATAATCCAGCCACATTTGACTCTGAAGTTCTTCTTGTAATTGTTATAATTATTATTAGTCAACAGCTGGGACAGTTTTTACTTCATCTCTTAAAGAACTTACTCCAGCTTCAGTCTGCCTTATAACCTCCCACAAACTGAATTTATGAAGTTTTTCCTTCCACTCAACTTTCCATTCATACACTCTGAACAGCCTCCTTATTTACCACTGCCTTATACCTGGGCTTATCCTTGATAACTGTTTTGTTTTACAAAATCAATTGAATTTGTTTTATATAATATTAAGGAGAGCCTGGATTTTTTTATCTGTAAGGTATAACTTTGGTTTTCAATGAAAGTTTTTCCTTCCACTCAACTTTCCATTAATATAACTGTTAAGCCTTTTATTCCCTAACGTTCCTGTGGATTGTGTCAGTGTTTGCAGTGTCCATACCATAGTCATAACATCACATTTATTTATTATAGCTCTTTTTCATTAGTCTTATCTAATTGATAAATGTTCAGAGTAAAGCAAATTTGGGTTTTATATCATCTGGAAGCTATAATAATCTAAATTAACAGAAATAAACACTTGCGATCTATCAAGTGCAATGGATCCATGTGGGAGTCACTGTGTTACATTACTGTAATTATTCTCTAAGCCATGTCTGTTTTGTGCGTTAGCAATTTTTTTATTTTAATTATCCACCAGTTTAGTGGTTTTTAACTCTAATCTCTTGTTGATCCCAGAGAAACGCAACTTTAAATTTGATTTCTTTTGAATTGCGCTCATCTTTATTGGTCTTTTTTTTTCTATTCTCAAAATGACCCAAACTGTTCAGTATTTCTTTTTGAAATCCAAATAAAAAAAAATTAAAAAAACGATTTTCTGGGTCAAAAGTTGTTGTAAAAAGTTAATCAAAGCTGCTTTTTTCTCAGAAAGTTTGATTTATTTTAGATCCCTTGCTTCTTATACATCCACAGCCCCCCTGCTGAATTCCCTGATAAGACACGGGCACTTGTCACGGAAGATCAGTTTTGCCGTCTTGCGTCTCTCTTGTGTTTTGAAGACGGACCTCTTCACATCGATCCTCTGTGGCGTTTGTTTGTCATCTCTCGAGCCGTCACTGTCAAAACCCGGAGCTGCTCCTATTCCCGACGCGCCGCTCATCCCAAAGACGGCTCAGACAAACAATTAGCCACGGTTAAAGCCAGTCCGCATCGCGTTTCATTTCCAGCCATTGTTGATCCCTTTTTACCCGAAAAAAAAAAAAAAAAAAAGGACGGAGTGAAGTTTGGACACAAGCTGCCTAACTGTTTATTTCTCCTCCTCTGATATGACTTGACTTTCTTCGATAATTCATCTGCTACATCACGCCACGCTTGTCACCGAGACGCTCTTATGATCCCAGAGCTCCGATCACGACAGAAGCTTAAATTAGCTTCATTTTTTTCCTCCCAAGATTCCCACAGAGAACACATCGGACACTATCTGCTTAAGTCTTGGAGGAAAAAAAGGAATAAAACATTTAACTTGAGAGGGGGGAAGGGGAAAAATGAATGAGTAAACACTAACGTCGGCGGGTCCATTTATATTATCCGTGTTAAGTGCGAGTTCGGTCTCTTTGAAGGCTCTCAGAAACTTGGCAGCATCTCAGGCCGCTTCCTTTCCACCTTTATCCTTCCCGCAAATATTTCATGTCCCGTCACCTCCGGCACAACGGACACCGAAGCAGAAGCAGCGTCTGTTTCCTGTCCAGAAGATTCCCCCTCAGCACCTAAGAAGGTCCTCCAGCTTCAGATCAGCGGGTGGGCTCTGCTTACTCTTCCTGGACAGTGTGGTTGATACTTTGTAAGAAGGAAGAAAGTTTTATCAGGCCGCCTTATCAATTGAGAACATTACCAAATGGAATCACGAGCAACTAATGAATAAAAATGTTTTATAACCCTTTAAGAGGATTATATGACACGTCCAAGGCTTCCCGAAATGTTGTGAAAGGTAAATATCAAAGGTTATGCAGATGACATTCGTCTATTTAGGATTTATAAAAAACTCTTTTGTAAGGCTCTGGTTGGCCGTGCATTAAACTCCACACTGCTCTACTTCCTATCTCACCTCTCTTCATTTTCTGCCACTGTTTATTTTAGGCAATGTTTTTGACTTTATTCGTACAGTCAGAAGCTTATGAACACTCGTCATAGGCACTGTTACGGCCTTATGTTGTTATCAGCTGATCTTCATTTGTTTGGTTTGTCTCCTGTGTTTTTAACGTTGTGTTGGTGTGGTTATTGTTTATGTAGCTTTTCATTTCAGATTTTCTTTCTTTATATGACTTAAATAAACATGCCTGTGCAATTAACCTTCAATAAACTTTTTTTTTAAATCAAGCCAAGAGCCTTTTGTGGTCTCCTTTTAGTTTACCCGGCCGTACATGCCTGGTGGACGTCGGTCGCTTGTTTTTGTGTGCTGGTCTGTTCAGATGTGTTCAGCTACTTGGATAATCAGCTTTTTTTGCAGCAAGGTAAGGTTTTCAAATCCAAAAACCCCAGGCCAACTGTCAAGCATGGTGGTGGCAGCATCATGCTGCGGGATGTTTTGCTTTCAGTGGTACTGGTGCCTTTCACATGCATTCTTTCACCATAAAAATGAGAAAGTGACTCTAAATTTAAACAATAAAACCACTAAATTATACAAATTAATGGACAGCTGGACAGTCTAAACAGCATGGGTGTTCCAGCAGGACAACAAACCCAAACACACGGCCAAACTGATTTTAGAAATAGGACAGCATCATGTCTCTGGGAGGGCATTCACTGTAATCTCGGACCTTGGCTTTACAAAACATGGATTATGCTTTAAAAGATGGAACCATTCAACTGTCATAAGAGCGGCCTAATACACAGCAGAGGATTGTACCTCTTCCTGGTTAATGAACAGGCGATAGATGCTATTATTAAGAGCTAGCGTAAAAGAAAAAAGGTTATAAATGTGAAGCTCTGATAGGCTGTAAAGAGCCATTGTTTAATTTCTTCTTTTCCTACATTGCAATGGAGCAGGAGTGGATTGAACACAGTGGCATTGATCCAAAGGTCCAAATGATCTGGAGACGAATGCAAACTAACAGCAACCCAACAAATCAGAAGATGAACCACTATATAGTTGCTGTAAGCTCTCCTAACTCTTTTGCAACAGGTACTATAGGGGGATATGTTGCTAACATGTTAACTTGTTAATAACAAGTTCTTTGGAGAATTACGCAACCACGTCGAGAGCTTCAAAGCATTTTTGTCACTTTGAAGGAAATTAATTATTCAAATGAAACTGGGCTTGGGTTGAAGTGCTGAGGCACAGGTGCAGCACAAGTTTGGTTTAATGCACAAAAGCAAGCAAATCAACATGGAAATTTGATTTTAACTTGTGGTGCTTTGCATTTTATTACTAAAATAAAAGAACGTAATGTAATGTAGCGCATCCACCATCTAGCCATGCTATTGCAGTAATCCAAAGAGTTTGCGGCTCTTTCCAGGTAAATTGAAGGTATTCCCGGGACAGATGGAAAGTTAAACCCTTCCACTGGAATTTGGGTCTTCTTGAGGATCCTTTCTCAGCAGAAACATGTTTCATAAACCTTGGAGAAAGACGGCCGTAAGGGATCCTAACCACATTCCCAAATCATCTAATTTAAGTTGGTAGGACACGAGGAAGCATCGGTTCTATCCAAGGTCTTCCATTGGGGATGGAACAGCTGCTTGCATCCAGGATCTCCTTCTTCTGGACATCTCAGTGTGTATTAAAGTGGCCGGCTGACATTTGTCGACTGAAGTGACACAGAAGTCCATCTATGTCAGGTTCTCATTCTGCACAGACTCGTCCATTTCTTTCCCTTCCTCAAAAATGAAGTAAAAACACATTTTAACCATCATGAAACATGATAAGGAAACAATGTCAGCTCACTTCCTGAGCCATTGTTCAGCCTCACCGTGGCAGGCGAGATAAATCGGGACAGTATGATACAGCTTCTGCGTTTTGGAAGAACCACCACCTTCCCGACAGCTTCCCCTAATCCCAACGTTACAGAGGTTAACGCCACATCTCCACCTCCGCCGTTAGCTTTATTCTGATCTCTGCCTCTTAATCCATCACGTTCACCATCCTATCCAACATCCACCTTTTTGCAGGGAAGAAAAAAAAGGCCGAGGGAAGGGAAGGAAAAACAATTACTAACGGAGATACAAAGGCTGATTTCATCCATCTTACGCCCTAAAGTAAATCTTAGAGCGGAGCAGAGATCTACGCTCCTCTCCTCTATTCCTGAATTGCCTCGGAGCTCATCCATAACGCCGTTGCGGGCCCCCGGGTGCTCCGAGGGCCGGCCAGAGCAAACAGGGAATTGAATGAGCCGAAGGTAGACAGGGAGAAGACAGAAATGTCTCCTTGGAGGTCACGCTGGCAAAATTGAAAGTCTCAGGTATAGAGGGGCCTGTCGGTTTAATAAAATGGATGGAATTTCCATTTACCCGCAACACCCACCTCCTTAATGCATTGTTCTTGTAAGGGGAAGGGAGCGCGAATGAGTCGGGAGCTGAGGAATACGCTTTATAGATACAAATAATCGTAAATTGGGAATGTCACCTTTAAGCCGGGGCATTTTTATTATTGTTAGTGGTGGTGCTGAGTGGGTTTGATGCTTTATCCTCCCAGGAATCGGGTGCTCCAGGATCCCGATCATCTTTATCAGGTGCAGGGAGAAGCAGGGGGTGGGGGGGACTTTAAGCCAACTTCTCCCCCTTCGCCTCCCCCTTCCCCAACGCAATACTTCTGGGTGAGTGATGGCAGATGGCATGCTTTAAAATAAAGCCATCCATTAACACCGCTCCCCCGTCCTTTACTCCCAGCGTTTACTGCTGTCTGCGGGCCACTCAGCCTCCTCCTGTCCGCGGACCTGGCCTCCGCCGTACAGGTGTAAGCTCTTTATTTACAGCTATTATTTAGATGCAACAAAGCTTCCTGTCTGCTTTATGGCGGCGACTTTATAGATCCTCCCTTCCGCCGGAATATTAACCGTCTCTCCATGATTCAATATGAAAGCGCGAGGGGCTCCTGGGAGCCGTAGAGCATGAGAGCGAATACAGGTACTTCTCTAATTGAAGTCCCCCGAGCTTTGGGAATATAGAAGATATAAATTGGACACACCAGATATTGACAAATGTCTTAAGAGTGCCTTCCTTGCCATCCCCTCTGACTGATGGGCAGCAATACTAAGCAGCATTATTTGCCATTCAGGAGACGCCGAGCTGACTTAGGAGGAAACGGACACAACATAACAAAAAAATAAAAAAAAGGAGAGAAACAGTTGTATATTTAAATTAGATTTGCAACACTTGACTGACTCTCGCAGACAGAGACCTGTTTATTCCCCCTCTGTTTTGCATTATATGTGAGTGCCTGCGCAAATTAACGAAGGGGGCCCTCCGTATTTCCAGCTCTATGTTAATTGCCAGAAATAATATTAGGGACGTGTGATTCCTACGCCTGGGCATATTGCATTATAATAAGTTCAGGAACATTACTGGAGAACACAGCTTATTAGGGAGAAGCAAGGTAGAAGCTGGGTCGAGATAGATTTACCAGTAATGTACCTAATCCTGAATATATTATATATCTGCTTGCAAAACCTTACACAAGATTTGAATATTAATTGAAATATGCAGATGATGTATAGGGTTGTAATTATTGCTGATTTTGAAGTATAATTGGATAAAACTTTTTTTTTTCTTTCTCTTTTGGACTCTTCTAGAAATTATTATGCATATTCATGGATGAATCTGCTGAACTGTTATTACTGACAATTGGTTTAGAGGACATGTTTGTGGGGCTGGGTTGAAAGGCTGCAGGAAGACAATAGAAAATGGGAACAATTGAAGAGAAGCGAATATTTTCGCAGAGCATTGAGGTTAAGGGAAGAATCTGAAACAAAGACAGGCTAATTATGAATGCTTTACGTGGCTTAGAGCCTATTTTAAGTGCTTTTTTTTTCAATTTTCTGATCTTGCAGTTGTAGCCTAATCATTTTTTCTGTGGCATAGAAATGTAACTTGGTGAACATTTGGGTGCAGTTTTTTTTTTTTGCAACAATGCACTCCTTACATTTTGTACTAAGTTTACTTTCTTCTTTTAATGTGTGCGTGTGTGAGGTGGGAGCTAATGTCGTGTAGCAAAAAAGCTGTTCCCCTGATAAGATGCATGCTCTTAAAATACAATACAATGCAGTTGTGCACACCCTTTTATTTAGTGATAATAACAACAATAATAATACATTTTACTTAAAAGCGCCTTTCAGAACACTGTACGATAAAACAGTACAGTTACAATGAACAGGCAAATACAGCGAGTAGGCATTCCTGAACAGATGAGTTTTGAGCTTAGACTTCATCTGGGAAATAACGTTAGCATTGCGAATGTCGGGAGGGAGAGAATTTCAGAGTTTGGGAGCAGATTATTATCCGTCTCTGCACCCCATGGTGCTGAGGCGGGGAGGAGGAACGGTAAAGCGAATGGAAGAGGACGATGTAAGGGTGCAGGAAGGAGGAGAGACGTGACGGAGCTCAGAAAGCTAGGGGTCATGGACGGCCTTGGATTCTTTTCTGAATGTAACTGGGCGCCAGTGGAGCTGCAGTAGGATTGGGGGGATGTGATGAAATTAGAGGGTTACGGTAATAACACTGAACCTTGAAGCTTTTTGGGGGGAATTTTGAAAGGAGAGTTACAATGGTCAATGCAGGAGGTGAAAAGGCTATGAATAAGAACTGATGCAGAGTGCAGGAAAAATGAGGGATGGATATTGATGTGAATTTAGAGTGCTAGCGAGGATAACACCCAGTTCTTTGACCTGAAGTGAAGTGAAGGGGAGACTGTGGGGCTGAGAGAGAGAGAAACTGTCAAGTTTGTAAAGTACAAATTTGGTTCCTACGAGAAGGATATCGTTTGTCACTGTTTAATTTTAAGAAGTTAGACGTGAACCAAGAACCAAGAAAAGGAGGAGGGTGGGAGTATAGAGTTTGGGTTGCCGGATAAATAAATAGAGCTGGGCGTCATCTGCGTAGATGGATGTTAGATTTCAGGAAGATATTGCCAAGGGGAAGAAGGTAAATACGGAAAAGTAGGGGTCCCAGGACAGAGCCTTGTGGTATGCCAGTTGTAACAGGGGATGGATCAGAACTGAAGCAGTTTAGCTGAATGAACTGTGTGCGACCAGTAGGATAAGAATGAAACCAGTCAAGAGGGTTGTGAGTTATGCCAACTGAGGATAATCTGTGGGAAAGGTTAGAGAGAGAAATTTTATCGAAGGCTGCACCCAGATCCAGAAGATTGAGAACAGAAAGTGAATCAGAATCGGCCGCCATCAGGAGGTCGTTGGTGATTTTTACGAGAGCAGTTTCAGTGGTGTGCCGGGGATGGAAACCAGATTAAAATTGCTCATAGAGGTCATTACGAGTTAAATGGGAGTGGAATTGAGAAGCAGCTGTTTTTTTCTAATGTTTTTTAGAATAAATGTAACCAGAAATGGGGCAGAGATTTTCAAAGTTGTTTGGATCTAAGCCAGGTTTCTTTAGCAAAGTGGGCGATAAGAGTGGTTTTACTGAGAGCAGGAACAACCCCTGTGGTAGGTAAGGAGTAAATGATGGAAGATATAGAGGCGAGAAGAGCCTGAAGGCCAGGGTTGTTGGGACTGGACCAGAGGTGCAGGAGGAGGATTCAGAATCACACATGATTTCAGAGATGGAACGGAGTTAAGGGGTGAACCAGGGAACAGTGTGAGAGGAAGATCATTCAGACTGTATAGTTAGTATTTAGCAAGCTCATCTGGGGAGGAAGAATGATCTGCAATCAAAGTTCTGGAGATGTGAGAAAAGAAGGTATTTATGTCCTTAAAATTCCTTAATGAGATAAGTGCGGAGTCTTAGTTATGGAGAGGTGGGGGGAAATGTTAAATAAAAGGAGGAAATTATCAATTATGTCAAGTCCATGAGCAAAGCAGTAGCAGGCTGTGAGGCTATAGCGACAGATCAGATCCAAGGTATGATCTTAAACGTTTGTGGGAAAACCAATGAACTGATGAAATCCAATAATTTACAGACATCATAAGAAGTCTCTGGTGAGAGAAATATTATAATAAACCATATGTATATTAAAATCTCCCACTTATATTAAATTAGGAGAAAGAGAGAGAGGAAAGGTGGAAAGTGTGGCTTAGGGGTAGGGCTGGAAGACGTGGCCACAACCTATATCAAAATACATTTCTTGATTTTATTGTTACAATACAATCATGATATCAACATGGACAAAATAAAAGCCCCAGAAAGACTGGCAAGAATACCCACAACAGATGCCTAGACAACCTTATGACAATTATTTTTGCCATATTTATAAAACTTCTTTAATATAACATTTTAGAAATATTTGCTTTAAAAAAAACCCAACATAAACCACATAAAACTGAGAACGTCAGTCAGTGACAAATGCTGTAATCATAGTCTGTGATGTATATTGAAATATTGGAAATGTCCTATCACCGTTACTGAATAAAGTTATTCAATTCAATTTTATTTATATAGCGCCAATTCATGAAACATGTCATCTCAAGGCACTTTCCAAAGTCAAATTCAATCAGATTATACAGATTGGTCTAAAAGTTTCCTCTCCAAGGAAACCCAGCAGGCTGCATCAAGTCTCTCCAAGCAGCATTCACTCCTCCTGAAAGAGCGTAGAGCCACAGTGGACAGTCGTCTGCATTGTTGATGGCTTTGCAGCAATCCCTCATACTGAGCATGCATGAAGCGACAGTGGAGAGGAAAACTCCCCTTTAACTGGGAGGAGAACCTCCAGTAGAACCAGAACCAGGCTCGGTATGAACGCTCATCTGCCTCGACCCACTGGGGCTTAGAGAAGACAAAGCAGAGACACAGAGAGCACAGAAGCTCACATTGACCCAGAGTAACGTAAAAATTAAACATGGAGTGGTTTTATTGACTTGGGAGTAATCAAAGGGTTCTTGCCAGGTGTCAGCCAAACTGAGAAAGCAAACATACGGTCAGCAAGGACAGCGAGCGGGTGTTGAGAAGGCCGAAGATGACGTCGTGTTTGAATGGATTAGCCATCCTAGCTAGGCTGGCGAGCACGCCGCTATCAACAGGTCGGCAGGAAACGATGAGTGGTGCACCAGATGGATTTGACATTGTTGTAGTTGTTGATGTGGAAATTACAGCGATATGCTTGATGAGTATATCACCAATGTGGCAGAAGAGCTACATCTGAATAGAAAACAGGTGTAAAGCTGGATAGACCGCATTGTTTCCAATAGCTCTTTATTACCTTATTAACTCATTGATGCTAAACTACTACTTTAGAAATTTCAAATTGTTTTAGTCTTTTGTATTTCACAGGAAATCCAACACGTGGCTTAATGTAAACTAAACTTAAATAAAATAAGCTAAACTTTATTAGTTGAATCTTGCTATTAATACTTCAATGCTTTTTTGGCATGAATATTTTTTCTGATTGTTTTAAGATTAAACAAGTCTTCAGCTGACTATCTACCTGCTGTCGAGTTTCTAGCTTAAAGCTCTGAGAAAATCTTATTTTACAGCCAAAATGTTGTTTTTTTTCCACACAAAGTCTTAATCGGCTGTGCTGAGAAGCGGATCTCCGTCAGGTAAGAGCGAGCTGTGGTCGGCTGCTTCCCATGAACACTTGCTGCGTCCCTCACTCAGCAGCTAGGAGCTACCCAGACTAACAGGGATTCACATCTGTCACAAGACTAAGAACATGATGGGTCACGCGTTGAGCCGCGTCACCTCTCACCTGTTCCTAACGGCTCCAGACCCGACTCTCATCCTCTTCACCTGTCTTCTGTCTCTGCCGGCGTCCTGACAGGCAGGTTCCTGTCAGACACGACCCACCGGAAACAGCTCCCGTGACCTCGCCTGTCTAGAGCCGGCGGACGTCCCTCCTCGCCTGCCTCCCCCGTGTCATGCAAAACGTGGAAGAGCAGAGGAACCGCCGCTAACTCCTGTCAGAGCTGTCAGGCTCTCGGCCGCTGCTCGCCTCTTGACAAGCAGTCGGTTAAAATCCCTGCCGAGACCCACCGGCTCGCTTCCCGTATCCCACCGCCGTCGTTAACTCCTCCCTGTATAACTGTGCTCTATTTACTCGAACTTTTCAAACTTTCCAGTGTTATCACTTTGAAATGACTGAAAAAAGAAACAATTAAAAAGACATCCTGGTTAAAAATGAAGTTATCTGGTTGATTTTTTTTATATTCAGGCCATATGTTCACCGTCTGTCCACAAACTGCATACATAAATACCGAAAGGAGAAGATTTGGGTGTACCATCACAGGAGTATTCAGCATCCACAAAAAGCGTAAAAACAACAATATTAGACCACATGATGCTGCAAAACGCTACTTAAAACTAGTGTTGCGCCAATGCCATTTTTTGGCCCCGATACTCGATACCTGGCTGTGCAGTATTGGCCGATACCGATACCATCTGTTTGAAATTGATGTGTGTGTATATATGAAGAACTGCATACTACTTAGGGTAGTAGAAATTTTTATTGCCTACCTGGAATGGGTGACAATAGTTGAATAAACTTTTGGCTCTCAAAGGCCAAAATAGTGCAACATTCGTGAAATTATAACATGTATAATAGTAGTGCAACAGTAAGACAGTAAAATTACATTAATAATTGAATAATCTCTTTTAAACCCTGAGTTTTGGCTTTCAAATGCCAAAATAGTGCAACTTTCATGAACTTATACAACATGTATAATACTAGTCGGGAGAGAGAAGGCTGCGTTCAAGTGACATACAAACATCAAAATGGTATCGGTGCCCTATTTGTTGGTAGTCGCCGATACCGATACCACCATTTTAGTGCTGGATCGGAGCCCCGTCCGATACTGGTATCGGTATCGGTGCAACACTACTTAAAACCCAACAATCAACAACAGGATGTAAGAAGAAACAAGGTGTTGCAGCGGTCTAGTCAAAGTCCAGACCTCAGAGTAGGTTAAAAGCTATACTGGACCTTAGGACTCCACAGGCCTTGTTTCCTGACGATCAGACAAAATCTGGACTAGCTTTAGGATTGTTTGGACGGATTGAAGGAGAAACCCAGTACTTGAGGAGTTAGAGACATCGGGAGCGCAGAGGAGCAACTCCTCCATTCGTGTCGATCGTTGGGTTCCTTGAACACACATTGGTGGAAGGTTGCCAAGATTGTTGACAAAACTTACACTGTTGTTGATTTCATCCATGCTAACGGGCAACACGGTGGCGGGAGGGTGTTAATGTGGGTGTGTTTTGCGGCGAAAGGACCTGGACACCAGTGGCAGGTGGTGAAAGCAAAATTGGAGATATAGGATTAGAAAACAACAATAAACACTAATTAAACTTAAATCTTTTTACGTTTTTTTTTAAGTCTGGTCGGTCCAGTTGAAATTCCTTTAGCCGCTCTTTTTCCTCCAGCAAATGCCTTGTTAATTTTATTATGCCTTCGGATGCAGGAGTACTCTTAAAGCAACCAATTAGAGACCAGAATGACGTCACACGGAAGCCAAAAACCCATCTGGTTGGCTGTTACTCCAGCACATGATTGTTATCAACAAGCTGGCTCTGGAACTGAACAATAACCCAAATAAAAATAAAAAACCTGAAAAACTAAAGAATCAAGACGTCGTGATGGCCTAGTCAAAGTCCGGACCTCAGCAATAGGCTTTCAATGGGGTAATATCAGCAAACCTGAAGGCTGACTCCACTGTACTGCCCAGTATTACAGCCCTTTTATACGTCTACCCTATTCACCATGCTTCACCTGGATACCAGTAACGAGTTCACCGCCAGCCACGCCCACAGGGAGCCGTTAACGCTCAGAAACACGCTGAATAAGGTTGAAAAAGGAAAGGAACAGGCTGGGAGTAATTAGATTAAATGAACACTTAAGTAGCTTTAAGTGTGGCTCTGCTGAAACAGTTTCATTTTCAGTGATATGTCGTCGTCTGGGTGAATTTCCTGCTGGTTTTTGCATGTATGTTGACATAAGAGTCGGGCGTGGGGGGGGGGTGGAGGGGGGGTGGACATATTTGTTTAGTCCGTCTGGCGGCCATGCTGATTTCATGATAAATATTAGCGCTCAAATATGTGAGTAGGGCATTTATTGAAAGCGATCGCTCCAAACATTGTTTGTTTGTCTGCAGAATTGCGGCGGCCGTTTTTTTTTTGTTTTGTTTTGTTTTTTTGTCGAGCCGTGTTATGAGAAATTTCACTCCAAAGCGGCCCGAACGTAACCAAATTCGATTTGTGTTTGTTTTTTGCCTTTTCCGAGACTGTTTGTCAGTGTTTAGCCGCGCCTGTGCGTGTGTGTGTCCCTATGTGTGCGTCCACACGTGTGCAACTCTGATAGCTACGCCACATTCAGGGAAAAAAAAAAAAAAACAAACACCTCAAGAGAGCCGTATATATATCCAGTGGCGGGGAAGTTTTTACAAAGCCAGAGTGAAGTACATTTATCCACCCACTGCATTTTTCTCCCTACATGGGATTACAAGGTGGCCGGGCTCTGCCAAGAATCCTCTAGGTGCAGCGCAGAGGGAGCGGGAGCAGTGTGTGTGAGAAAGAGAAAAAAAAAAAAAAAAAAGCCTAAATATGTGACTCTGGAGTCAAACGGGCGAGGGGGGGGTGGGAAAGTAAGGGAAGAGGGGGTCTTGAAGTCGAGAGGCAGGAAATGGAGAGAAGACCGGGGAACAGTGGGAGAGTGACCTTTTACAAGACAGCTGTTCTCTCTCAGGTGCCTGTTCTCAGAAAATATGCGCAGCTCTTTTTTTTTTCTTTTTTTTTCGTGCATTAGTCATTATTTGGTCCCTTGGGATGAAGAATAGGCCAGGCTGAGTGTTTAATGTGGCAGGAAGGAAAACTAGACTCTCACAGAAAGCCTGCGACCGTCTCACCAGCGCCTTCAGCCCCACAACCTTTTATTATCTCCTTCACATTATAAACCAGTCATTTAGCTACGAATCAGGGCTGAAATAACTCAGATGCTTGCCAAAAACAAAAAACAAACATACAAAAGAATCCACGGCGCCGGTTAGCTCACATTCTCTCATCGTTGGCTTTTATTTTGGTTGACGATGCATCATGCAACTGCAGCACAGGATAGTTTTTATACACCCAGGCACAGATTTGCACACGCACACATTAATATTTGATTAAATGTCCCTCAGGAAGTTAAAGCCAACAGATCAGAGAGCTCCTGCCGTCCGATTTGTCGTGGAGCTCCGTGCCGGGAATGACGTTCCCCTGGAGTAGAGGCCGTCCCAGGAGGAGAACCGGTGGATTCTGCTAGTCGTGCTATCCGCAACGCGAGCCCGTGGAGTATCTCTCACCTTTCATGTGTTCGGACGCAAAGGGAAACGCGCTCAGGGAGGGGTTTTTCTACGGCACCGTGTGTGTTAGGAGCCAGCCGGTTGGGTCCTAAACCCGGGGATGTTTAAAGCTCCCCGTCAGAAGCAAGATGTCATGGAGCGTTTCTGACCGGGATCTTAGAAAATCTGATTTTTGGGTCAAAAGAAACGCTATGAACAGATCCAAAGATTCCCCCGTCCCCCGTTTGTACTAAAAACGCCCGCACACTGCAAAAATGGATCTAAAAACAAGTAAAACGTTCTTAAAATTTGTGTTTTTGTCCTAGATTTGAGCAGGTAAATAATATCTTCCAATGGAATGAGGATTTTGACCCCTAAAATAAGATAATTAGACATACTGCACTTGAAATGAGATGATGGAGATGAATTGTTCCTATTTTAAGTGCAAAAATCTTATTCCATTGGCAAATCATCTTATTTACCTGCTCAAATCAATGACAGAAACACTCATTTTAAGAAAATATTACTTATTTTTAGTTCCATTTTTGCAGTGCAGAATGATGCTGCCACTGTCACGCATTACACGTTGTGGTTTCAGCTCCCAGAGCTTCATCTTTCTGAGGGAACCTGACATCCAAGCTGCCGGTGGAAGGGATAAACCGGCTAAAACTGTGCTCAGAAAGTCAAAGACGGTGAAAATAAACTAACATAAAAAGCTTTATAGTTTCTGTCAATAAGAGGGAGTCAGATATGCAGCCAGACCTTTGGAAGGAGCCTGTTGATGGCAACAATAAAGGCGTGTTTTAATCCATCCCCACTGATCATTAGTGCACTTCTAGCTTAAAAAGAGAGCTTAACGAGTTAAAGAGACCAATTAACAGTCGTGTTTGATGGAGGAAACGGGAGTACCTGGAGAGAAACCGACACGCACCAGGAGAACGTGCTGAAAGAACCCAGGCCTGGGCCTCCCTGCTGCAAGAAGCATTTGAGGAACTGGGATCAAACATGGACGTTTGTAGCAGATTCATAAATGTTTTTATGTTGTTATATAATTTCGTTGTGGAAAAATAATGATTCAAATGCATGAAAAGACCAAAAAAGATTTAAAACTTCCATGCCCAGGATGAACGGATGGAAACTTCTTCCCAAACCCGACTTTCTCTTGTTATTACCTTCCTATTCGGATACATTTTACAGTTTACATAATTATAGTTTGATATGTTTTCCACAGAAAGGTCCGCTTTGTGTAATTTCTCCCTCTGTAGAGTTAAACCCTGCAAAACAGCAAGAAACTCTTCAGTCCGATTAAAAGTTATAATAAAGTATTCACAAAACTGTGAGGGGTTTACTCAAAATGTGGACTTAAACGTTAAATTTGTCTCTTAAATCTAGCATTTTGTCCACTGAGACTAATAGTTTTCCCCTCAGTCGGTCCTTTAAGGCCTCATTTTCTCATTTCACCAAAAAAAACGGCGACTCAGCATTTTTTGTAGACTTTATGCCTAATTTTACCCGGCAGGTTCTTCTCTCCTGTTTAAATCCGTCCGCAAGTTAGTTGAGGAGTCGTTCCAATGTATGGTTGGTGCAGTCGCATCCTCATTTTTTCTAATTTAACTTAAACTAATAAATTCATTTTAAAGGGAAACTCAGCTAAAAAGCCTAAACGTGGAAACTGTGTATTGATATTGCAGGTTAATCCTATACAATAGATACACAAAGATGAGGTAACACAGACAGAAAATAAATTGATTTAACGTTTTTCTTGATAATCTGCGGTTGCCAATCCAAATATCGGCCTCTTTACTGGCGGACAAAAAGAGAGGTTAGACGTTCCCCCCTCACCCCGACGTCGACCTCAGGAACCCAAATCATCACGTACATAAACCGCCTCTAAAAAGAGCAATAAATGCGTGCTGAAGCAAAAGAGACGGATGCATTTCGTGCAGCCTTTGGTTTTATGAGCGCGCCGAAGGAGTCAGAGGGGGTTTGTTCCGACGGGAGGGGAAAGGCATTAGGGCGACGCAACACACCTCATCTCCGCCGAGCTTCGCAGGTTACAGCGGCGCAGGCAAAGGGGAAGGAGTTTATTTTACCCCCCGAAGCGAAAGTCTTCAATCTTCCCAAGCCTCCGGGGCTGAGTAGGTGTTTAATTATTAAAGGTGTTTGAACAAAAGGCTATTCTAAGCCTGCTGGAGCCACCAACTGGACATTCTCCGCGGCGTTTGATGGATGACTGCCTTCAGAAATAGTCCGTTTTCCTCTGCGGCGTTCGTGTTGAATTACTCCAAAAGACTCCCAGAGACCAGCGCTTTCTGTTCTCCCCACCGGAAGACGGATAATCGGGCGCTTCACGGATCCACAGATTACTCACAAATCAGACACCCGCCACAATTACAGTTCAATACTAAAAATCCAAATAATTAACAATTATTGGCTCCTCTCGTGATTCCTATAAAGTAAATGTACCTGAAAAAAAAAATTTTATGCAGCGTGTTTTATGCTTTTCTTCTGCATCTTGGTCAGATTTAGTAATTTTTTAATCCCCATTACCCTGGGGAATAATCAAAAAATACAAGTGGAGACGCATCCTGGTGTGTTTCCCTCAAATCTGCCAGACTTCTGGTGGTTAAAGCCGTCTGTAATGAGCGCAACAACGCCTCTTTTGGCGTC
This sequence comes from Fundulus heteroclitus, assembly GCF_011125445.2. NCBI lineage: Eukaryota > Metazoa > Chordata > Actinopteri > Cyprinodontiformes > Fundulidae > Fundulus > Fundulus heteroclitus. Next base: position 8,066,973 of record NC_046384.1, read on the forward strand.
CCTCCATCCAGAGGTGGGTTGACTTTAACCCCCCCAGCCCATTCAGAGAACCTATCAGGCAGATATGACGTGTTTTGTGGCATAGGCTTTTAAAATGCCAGGACTTTATGAAATAAAAATTGGTAAAAGGGTTGTTAGTGGACCTTTCAGTAGCATAACGATCCAAAACTTAGCACATAAATTACTTATAGGAACCAAAATCAAAGTTCTTGCATTCCCCAAGACCTTTATCCTATAAAAAGAGAACCGTGGAAAGACCTAAAGAGAAGAGATCCAGTAATCTGGTGATTTCCCGTGTTTCGTTGACCAGTCAACCCTCCGCAAAACCTGATTTCAGTGTAGACTACCAATCGATGAACACTCTTGGTAAGTTTAATCAAAGGTTTCTGAACAAGTGCATGTATGGGTCTTAGCGAGGAGCGTGCACGACGAGGAGTTAGCTGTGATTTCCAGAAGGAGGAGAAAAAGAAGGGAGACTTTATTAAAGAGTAATGTAAGCAAAGCAAACATACATAAAAGCAAACATAAAAGCATCACATAAAAAAGAAGAATTAATAAAACATCAACACATAAAAAGCGTGTGTGTCTAAAAGTGAGATTGAGAAGTGATTTAATTCAGTCAACAGACCATCAAGGCTGGGAACGTTCAGGAGCCCGTCCACTTTGGGGAAATGCTGGTGATCCAGGTTAAAAAAAAAAAAAAGTTAAAAAACAAAACTGGACTTTTTTTTCCCGAAGTTTGAAGACGTTTTGCTTTCTATCCAGAAAGCTTTCTCAATTCAAAATGTCTGGAGTAATGTTGAGTACCAAGCTTTATACTACTGCCCAACAAAGGCCCTGTAATGGTTTAGATAACATGCAAATTGAACCGTAATTGATTTATTTTGATTCCACTTTGGGAATGAAAACATGAAGTTCAACATCCAACTAATCCAAGTCCAGCTCAGGAGACTGTGACCGTTTAGCCTCGTCGTTTCCTCACAGGGAGCCGGGTTGGTCACGGTTAATAAAGCGCTCTGTTACCTGTTTATTAAGAAGGATGGAGAGGGCGAGGGGCTGCAGAGTTTAAAACTTTATCATCTAACAGAGCGATTAACATAAACAGATGCTACAGACCAACATGGAGGCCAGACCTGCAGGAACTAGAGACATCCCTTTTCTCCAGGGCTAATCTCTGCTGGATCCAGACGGATTCCCAGGCCAGAATGGATCCAACACCATTCCGTCACTCTTGGACGTCCTAGGAAGACCTCCAAGGAGGAGGAGGAGTCCAGGAGTCACCGTGACCCGATGTCTGGTTCTCTTCAGGAGGAGGAGGTACACTGCTGATCTCCTCCACTCATCTCAAAAGCAGAGCCCGACCATTCTAAGGAAGAATCCCGTTTTATACCCGCTGGTATCCAGTACCTCACCTCTCCTTTGGGTCATGGCCCACATCTCCTGGCAGCCCCAACAAACCCAGGGTTGGTTAAATCAAGAACTTTCCTCCACAGAGCAACTCTTTCACCCCAGAAAAAAAGCCCAGAGCAATGTTACAAAGTGAGCAGCGATGAAATAAATCCTTCCCTATCGCAAGAAAGACCTGGATATCCAACAAAATATCCAAAAGGTTGCAAAAACCCAAGAAAAGTCCTACTTTAGGAACATTTCTGATGAGTTACCACCTAATAACAGAGTAGGGACATATTTCTGGAGGCCAGGCAACCTTGTGGTTGCTTCAGACTGATTTTTCCGCCATTAAAAGAATCCCTCCTAAACCTTGCGGTGCGCCAATACCTGCTCCGTCAGGAGTCCGAGGTCTGGAAAATTCAAGGTCGGAAAATTATCGGCGGAGCTTTTTGACGCTTTTTGGGGGCTTTAGGACGGGAAAAAAATCGACCAGGAGAAGCAAGAGAATCTGAGATATACAGTTTATTCTCACTCAGAGAACATTGATTAAAGGACAATAACACATTTCAGCCAGCCTCACCTCCACATATGCTCTCTGTGAGGTTTAAATTTCAATTTAAATGTGAGAGAAAATCCCCAACGACATAATTTTAGAGTGCATGCTTCTCATTTCTGGTATGACTCCGCTTCAGCTATGGTTCTCACTTGTGGCCCAGTTCTGCATGTTCTCTGAAGACAAGCCATGCGCAGCGTTACTTTTGGTCGGAAAAAGCCCAGGAGCAGTTTGGATGAACCAAACCCTTATTTAGGAGGATGAAGTAGTGAGGCAGCATTAATACCGTAGAGTCCAGGGGAGAAAAGAGAACAAAAAGAGCCAAACGTTAGATCGGAACGTGTATTTTGTTTATAAACTAGCACTAAATATGGCTTTAAGGATCTTTAAGGATCCCTAATTGGGAGCTGTAGATGCAGATTTTTGATGGTTCTTCACAGCTGCAGTGGAAAAAAGGCCAGAGGTGCAGGCAGAGAGTTGTAAAAGTCTCATTTCATCTGTAAAACAATGGGGGGTGAGGAGGTTAACATTGTCAAAAACATAAATGTCTGAGTTTAAGTTTAGCCCAGAAAGTAAATAGTTTAGAAACTGTGAATTTAGATAAGAATTGGTACTAAACTCAGCCAAGCTAAGCTAAACTACACTAAAACAAAGGGCTAAGCTAAGGAAAGCTTAACTAAAATAAGCTAAAATAACCAGAACTATATAAGGTTAATATTTTCAATATTTTTGTCTGTCCCAATTAATCAATTAGTTCAGAATTTGCAGATTGTGCAAAAGTGAGGTAATGTTTCACCGTTCAGCTGAAACTAAAATCACATTTTCTATCTATTAAACTGTTAAATATGGTATTTTTTTCAGAAATTCAGCAAAAATCACGTGAATAGATTTTATTTTTGTGACAGGCTGCTTTTAAGAAATGCATTAGCAACACTAGCTCCCCCTAACCTGACAGGTCAGGCAAGGAACGTCCTCAATCAGAGTGGCAGCCAAGAGGCCCACGGTAACTCTGGAGGAGCTGCAGACATCCACAGCTCAGGTGGGATTATCTGTTGATTTCGACCATCTTTATGGAAGAGTCTTTGAAAGAAAGCCATCAAGTCACCTGGAGCCATTGACTGATTTGGGACGTTAATGCCACTTTATCTATATTCTTTAGGTGTGAACATCTTAGAGAGACACATGTCATCTATAATTCTGTTGTAACGTAGCTGTTTTTGTGGTAAATCAGTTTAGAATCAGCTTTCCGTACCAAAGCTGATCTGGTCTGTGCTTGCTGTTGAGCGGCCTCCCTTTTCTCCCGGCCGCTCGCCGCTAATCGACTCTGAAAGCTTCTGCTGCAGACGTTCGGCTCTGACCCGGTGACTCCGCCATTCGCGCCACGACAGCCACCCTCCAGAGAGAACCTGGCATCGAATTACCTCTCTTGCTCAGACCTGTACTTTCTCTGGCGTCCGTGTTTTTCCAGGGAGCGAGCGGCGGGGTCGTAGCTGCCTTTGACCACGGGCTGACTGCTCGCCCCGAGCCCCCTGCGTCGGTGTCAACCGGAGGTGAATCGGACTATCTCCACCAGCAAATCTATCCCCCGGGATCCTGGAGCCCTCGCGCCATCCTCACCTCCTCTCCCACCTCTCACGAACATCCTTTTAGAGGGGGTCCGTCGGCCATTATGTCCCTCCTCACCTCTTTCGCCACGCCGGCAGGGCGCTAATCTCTGTCTGCCCCGTGTCACCGTCTGCCTCCGCCGCCCTCCCAGGACGGCTACCTTCGCCTGGTCAAGGTGACTGCGAGTTTAGTTCCATCCTGCAGACCTGGACTAGCCGGGTTTATGAATTACAGGGCTTGCTTAAGTGGTAATTTAGACAGGAATTAAGGGATAACATGTATTTTAAGAGAGGAAATCCTTTGAGTTTCCTTTTTATAATAGAGCACCTACCTCACAGTGGGTAATTGGAGCCAGATGTTGCTCCATGCGGCATTTAAAAAAAAAAAAAAAAAAAAAAAAAGCACTGGCCTCTCTCTTTCCACCCTCTCTGCCTGCGACGTGAAACATCTTGAAATTCTGTCATCATACCGGCTTTTGTGTGTGCCTGCGTGTCGGTGCCGCATAATCACATTAGTTAGATTTAATCAAAGAAGAGGCAAATTACGCGCTCTTCCCATCAAATTTTGCCGCGTGACGAGCAGCGTGCAGAATCAACGAGTACAACCTTTCCCTAAGTGCTTCGAATGGATGGTACAGGACCGGAGAAGAGAGTAAAAAAAAAAAAAAAAAAAAAAAAAAAAAAGGATGAAAGGGAATGCCTCACATGTGTACTGGCAAATTGTCTGCTAACACCGGCGAAGCAACACACTCGCTAGCTGGGAACGTGGCAGCCTGCTCCTAATAAGCAGCATGCACTATTTATGATCATAAACCAAGGGCAAGGAGGGTGAGCGCTGTCAAAATAAAAAAACATGTCAATCTTTACTCCCCACTGTTGCGTGAGCTCGTTGCCCGGCTGTTAACGCACTTTTTTTTTTTCCTCTTTGCTTGTGATGTACAAAGGCGGGAAAAATCACATCAAACCCCACAGATTTCTTAAACTTCTACATGTCTGAAAGGGGAGGCAGGAATGGTGGAGGAGGAGGAGAGGGGGGGTTGCTGGAAATCAAAGGGAATATCAAAGTTAAGGAGAAGTACAGGAACACGTCTGTGAAAAGTAAATATTTTGTCCTAATGGTTTGCGTGTTTGCAGGCAGGGGGAGAAAGTCGGGGGATTGTAAGGTGGGGAAGTGTGGTTGCTTAGGTGGGGGGAAAAAAAAAAAAAAAAAAAAAAAAAACGGGGCCAAGCTTCGTTTTTAATACTGCATTAGGGCATTGAAAATTCCCTCTGAATTTCCCCTAACTTTTCCCCGCTCTGTGCAATTATGCATGTTTATTCATTTTGATTAACAGCGATGAAAAGTCGTGAGCCTGATAGATGAACATTTGTGCCACTGAGCGAGTGACAGTCCGTCAGCGGCAGATGAAAGCCCAACTTTCCCACTTTTTTCTTGTCTCCCCGCCGCCTTGCACCTTCGGAAACAGCAGGTAACTGGAATAGTTTAAATATTTCACCCGTCTACCGGGACTATATTCAAAGACGGAGGAGGAATATCAACGGGTTTCGCTTTGAGCTGGCGTGACACAAGTAATACGTTGATTAGCTGCTTTGGGCCCCCGACTCCTTTCGACTTCTAACAGCTACTCGACTTCTTTCTTCTCCGAGACGTTCCACTTTGAATCTACCGGCCACTCGAGGGATACAGGAGGGAGACACGGAAAAGTTAAATATGGAAGGAGCGAGAAATATGGCTGCTGTCAGGTTAAAGCCTTCAAATATTAGTAAGACCAAATGTTTTGTGTTCTGAACTTTAACTTCCGTGCAAACTCGTTTTACCGGTCTGCAGACCATGACTCTTAGGGCACCATAAATGGTGAACAATAATAATAATAATAATAATAGGATAGCAATAATTAACTGGAAAAATAACCATTTTAATTGTAAAACTGTAACCAACAACCTTGTAAAATTAAATTTGTTGCTATTACCCTAGCAGACAGATGGTCACACTCACTCTCCTGTCTTCATGTATATTATTTTCATTACTCCTAATCATGACAGGCATGTCTTGACAATAATTTTAAATCATGCTGCTGGAAATTACATGAAAGCATTTTCTCTTTAAGGACCTTTTCACTGGTGCCATGATCAATCATCTTAAAAGCATTTGTTACAGTACTTTGCAAAGGTTTCTAACCACTATTGATGTCTTTTCCCTTTCAAGCAGCCAGACTTTCTTGTAATCTTTTAAGTTGATCCTAATCAATAGTTTTGTAGAATTTCTGAAGTTTTATTTTTTTTTAAGTTTTTCGTTGGACTTTGGCTCCATTTTCCTCGCTCCTAACCATGAAAGAATAAAGTGCAAAGTGTACATTACAGACTGAAGAAAGTAAAGACGAAAACAGCATCAGCAAGTAGTATCTTTGAGAACTAGGAATGAAATACAGCAAAAACCTGACAAATATCCATCATCATTCACCTTGTTGGTGCAAAAACTACCATTTTGTTTTTTAATGTGTCACTGTGTGCTGTTTTGGTGTTTTCCATAAACTCAGTTAAAGAAATATAAAGATGTAGGCAAACTAAACACAGGTAAGCTAATCACAGAGATAGATTAAACCAGGCAAAGGTATGTTAAACTAGACTAAAATTAGACGAGCTAATGTGAGGACAGATGAATTTAACTAAGTTTAACTAAGGCAAAACAGGTTAAACTGAGCTAAACTAAACAAAGCTAAGGTTGGGTACACTAAACCAACCTAAGAAAATCTAAATTAAGTTGAATTAATTTAAGCAAAAGCCTGGTTAACAAAGCCAATGTCGACTAAACAAAGCTAAGGAGAGATAAGCTAAACAAAACTAGGCTATACGCTAAATCAAGCTAAACTAACTAGGCTAAGATAAACTAAGCTATGGTTAGTCTAAAATAAGATAAGATAAATAAAAATAATTAAGGTAGGATAAACCTAAATTAATCACTGGTAAGATAAACTAAAATAAAATCAGACAAAGTTACATCAAACTAAGCTTAGAAATAAAACTAAGCTAAATCAGTCTAAGATAAGCTGCACCAAAGTAAGGTAGAGTAAACCACATTAAGGGAGGATAAGCCAAAGATAACCAGGCTGGTATATAAAACATTAACCAGAGACATCCGTGATGAAACAAAGCTAAAATAAAGGGGAAAAATAAAATCTAAACTTAGAACACAAGGTTTAGGAAATCCAGGATAAAATAAGTCTAGTTAAACAAATTAGGACAAACCAAAATGGTTCAGGTCAATAAAACTCAATGACCTATCAAAAATACATTTAAATAAAAAATACCGTAAGTATGCTAAATTAACATGAGCTAAAGTAGGATAAACTAAAACAGGCTAACTTAAGATAAGCTAAAGTTAGTTAAACTAAATTACACTACATATGATAAACCCAGCAAAATAAAAACTATGGTTCAACTAAGGTAACTAAATAAATTAAAGTTGGCAAACCACAGATAATCAAAGCTAAGTAAAAAATAAGTAAATAAGTAAAAAATATCTAAAATAAGCTAAATGAAAGCAGGCTAAGGCAAATTAAACTGAGTCTAGGCAGAAGGCAGAAAAACCTGAACAATTTTGTTCAGGTTTATTAACGTTGTTTTATAGCAAAGCAAAGATGGACCATGTTTTAGACGGGAAAACAAGTGTTAAACTTAAAGCTCTTTAGGAACAGAGCCTAATTTCTGTCAAACTCTTACTTTGTAATATTTAATCAACTGAACTGAAGAAACGAAAATGTGTCTTTTGAAACAGTTTTCCTAAACAAAGACTGGGAGCCTTTTTATTTGAACAAGCAGCCTAACTTTGAGAATAGCCAGGCACTATGTGGAAAAACATCCAAATACCAAAGCAATAAATAAAAACAATAAATCTCCTTCAAAAAGCTTAAAAGGCTAATATCCAGGAGGATGGAAAATACAGCTAAATAAAAACATGAGTGGTCAGAATTTTAGCAAATGTTCCCCAATTATTATATTGCCACAGTAATTCAAAGCAACAACTTATCCTCCTTAAGGGCTAAAAGTCGAGATTGTTGTAATTAAAGAATCAGTAATGCAAATATTACGTTGGGACAGGATATTTAGGAGGGGAAAACCTCAACAAGCAACCTCAATCTGCCAGAAACAAAGCAGCAAACATTCCCAGTGACACAGCACCACTGGACTGGACCATGGGAAGAGGGATGGTGGAGGAGACCACAGCAGCTTTGGAGTTTATTAATAAAAGAGAAAAAAGGGGGAAAGAGAAGAAACACCAATTTCCTCCCAACAGCTGAGCACCTAGAGGTCATTATTTTCTGTGTTGGCTCGTAATGTGAAAGTCCCGAGCCGTGTTTGGTGAAACTTCCTCCTGTTAAATCAGCTGTAAATAATGACTCGGTCAGACTTATTTCTCTACCTTGACCTCTGGCATTAAGGCAGCGACAATCTGTAAACAGGGATGTTTGATCATGACAGGCCTCCACCGTGAAGTCAATTACGAAAGGTTATTATTTTGTTTTCACATGTGTCAAAGCAGAAAACAACAGAAATTACACCAGGCATCATTACGGCCGCTGTACTTTGTCTCTTTTCTGGTTTAATCCACAGCAGAAAACTTTTAACCCAAAGACAAGCCAGAAAGTCGGTAAATTAAAGGCCGTAAGCGTCAGAAAAGTTCACACTGCTTTTTTATCACTTCAAGGTCTCTGGTAACGTGTTAAAGATTTAAATCGTGGTCAAGGACAATGTGGAATAGGGACCCGGAAACTTTGATTTAGCAGTAAATGTAAACTGTTCTAATGTTAAGAAGGCAACACATGTGTAAATAGATATTACGAATGGTTAGCTCAGCTATAGCTTCATCAGATCATTTAAAACAGCGACGTTGTGTAGATGTTGCTCTACGTTTCAGCTCATCACACACACATTCTCAAATCAGAGTCAGCTAAATATAATAAATACTAAATTAGGTTTGTATTTATGGAGAGAAATAAAACATTCTGATTGATTCCAGATCTGCACAGTTAAGAAATAAACTAAGCAGGACCTCACATTGTCCCCAGACGGAGGGGAATGTCAGGAGTTGGTTTGTGGATGGTGGACCGGGCTGCAGACAAGAACTCAGGAGCAGCACATGGTGATGATGAAAGCTTATTAAGACAATGAAAACGAAGGCTGAAGGAGGAATACACCAGACGTAAAAGCAGCATATGCATGTCCTACGCTAAGATTAACTTTTTGATTTTTGAACCCATCGATAAATGTACACTAGAAGTATAATGTGTGTATTTACGCTACGCAATGCCTAAATTACACTGAAGTTCTTATTTTAGACGTTATACGCTCCTGTTTGGCAGGGAATAAACAGGACAACATCCTGTGTCAAAGTTCACTTCTGAAAGTTTCCCAAAAGTCGAGTCTCAGTTCGGCCACAAGGTTGCAGAAGTCACCTTGATGACGCTGCTGAATCCACCAATTTTTGATGAGCTCTCTGCCTATCCTCTCAAAACAGTTTGTCGACTACAGGAAGGAAGGCCAAGGTGTGCCTTCTACTTGCTGCTCTTTCCATGCGGCGATAGATCTTTTCAGAGCGTAAACACGCAGCTGTGGAGCATACTTTACAGCGTACTTTACAGCATACTTTACAGCTAACTTTACAGCGTACTTTACAGCGACCTTTACAGCGTACTTTACAACGAACTTTACAGTGTACTTTACAGCTTACTTTACAGCATACTTTACAGCGAACTTTACAGCGAACTTTACAGGGTACTTTACATCGTACTTTACAGTGTCTGTTGTAAATTTACGCTTTTAAAAACAAGAACTTTAAGCCACGCCGCTTACATCACGCTTACATTACGCTTATGTTAAATGCCCGGTGTATTTCCTACTTTATAGGCAGGTAAGTAAAAACAGGAACCAGGAACACAGCAAGATGATGAGCAGAACCAGGTACCATAATCGCAAATGGCTGAACTCACAATGTATATAGGAAAGGAGACAGGATGAACGACAGATGAAGCAAACTACAGAGCTGGGATTGAGCTGGCAGAAGCAGGGGGAAAACGGAATCTAACAGGGAAATTTGAAAATGGACAGATACTAGGAGAGAAAATTAACTAAACATGGGAGCGCAGGCAGAAGAAAACAATCTAACCGAACTGCTGAAGTAATACAGAACAGAAGTAACTCAACAGAAAGTCAATCTACAAAATAAAGCTAAACTTATGGCGAAAACAAGGGTCTCGTGATAAACAATACTAAAAGTGCAAAAACATAGATTGCTGGATCCTCAGGAAGCAACAATAACCCCCCCCCCCCCCGATGGGGGATTGATAACTTATAACAGCTGATTTAACATCTAAAAATTATGTAATCAGACAAAAATATAAGGTTAAGTGTGAATAATGGGATTTTAAAGACAAAAATTTTAAATATACAGAGACTAACATAATTAAAAAACAACAAATTCAGGCAGAAGAAACTTTTCTAAACCGTTTTTTCAACATTAAACTTGAAAGCAATACTTCCAGCAGGTAATGTATTTACAGTATGTTAGAACAAGGCAAAGTACTTCCAATGACAATGTCTACTGTTTACTGTGTGTTCATTTAACCTCCAAACGGCTCAATGAGCTCAGAATATAGAAAATAACATTAAAATAGCAAAGCTTGTGTACAAACAACAAGTCTCACTTTAACATAAACTCTGTCTCTGGTGCATTTTTGGTTAAAACAAGTCAGTCAGTTCTTTATTCATGAAGTTACTTACAGTTGGTAGAGTAGCCAATTTTACTCATGTAAGAGTAGCAATACTTGAGTAATAATATGACTCAAGTAAAAAGTACAGTATAGTAAAGCTAAATTTTTTCAAAAAGTTACTCAAGTAAATGTAACTGAGTAAATGTAACTAGTTACAGTGATCAACCAGAGGTGGGTTGGATCCTCCGCCTGACGTCTGGACAATCCTGTTTATGTGTTGTGGGTCGACCAGACACCACAGGCAGGTTTTAAAACCACGCCGTGTGAACCAGGCATAAAGCTCTGCAGGCCTCACTGCCACGGTTAAGGTCAAAGGTCGTGATTCATCAATAATACAGAAAGACTGAAGCTACCTGATGGTTCAGCAATACCTTTTGGTTTAACTGGTAGACCATTTTAGGAAAATCAGCTGATATCACGTTTAACCACTGAAAACCCTGAAATATAGACAATCTGCTTAAAGTTGGAAAACATCTAAATATCTATGGAGAACATGGCGGTAATTATTGCAGGTTTTTCCAGACTTTCAGATTTTAATTTGCTGTAATTTTCCTGATTTCTAACCTATGAACATGATCTTGGTATAACATGAAAGGTCCTTTGATATTTTCTTTAAAATGAAACCATAACATACACATTTTATTTCATTTTCTTTACTTTTTTAGTTCACCCAGGAGGCACCCGATCACTGTCAGAAAAGCTAAAAAAACTGTGATACAAACCAAACTAATTACTAATTTAGCACTTTTTTGTGAATCCAGGTAAAAATATTTAGTGTACCAACATATCCTTAGTTACATATCCCCCTTTATTAATGTCTCCGTGTTTTGCCTTTAAAGATATGAGAACATGCTGAGCTGTTATCTCCCCGCTGGTTCCTTAAGAGGCCTTTCTCTGCACTCTCAGCAGGATAAACATGTATATTTAATCTACTTGGTGATTATAGTCATTTTCATGTGACATCCATAAATTTATTACAGCAGATGACCCCACCTAGGGAAAAAAAAAAAACACAGATCCCTGTGCGGAGGGAAAACAGGGAAGAAAAATGATAGGGGAGGAATGATAACAACATCTAAACACTCTGACTCTGGAGGCCGGGCTAATGAACGTGCGAGGACAGGAATAGAGAGTGAAAGAGCCAGGGCCGTCTTCCAAAATATCCACTCCCACATAGGTCAGTGGACTTTTGGCTACATCCTGAGTGGCGCAGAGGAGGGATGGGACGGTGGAGGGAGGGAGAGAGCCGTTTAAATGCCTGGGATCTGAGGAAAGAATTCGCCGGGGCATGGGAATGGCAGTGTCACGGCAGTCGCCAGAGAACGCTCTTAAAAAACGCCGCCGCGACACTCGAGCCTGCCCAGGAACACTGTCACTCCTGCACAGGCTTACATTCCCCCTCTCCCTCTCTCTCTCTCCCCCTCTCTCTTTTTTTTTATTTTTATGGGTTTGTTTTCCAAGGACGAGAACCCTGTTTGCTCAAGATGTTCTCTAAACAAACGCAGTGTGAATAAAGAGGATTATTTACCGATGTCAGATTAGACCCAGTTCTGCAGAGGAGACATGGACCAGCTGCACTACCTTCCCGGGAACATTCCTGTTTCATCCACCTCTATTTTCTCAGGGGATTTAAAATGCTTTTAGTTGTTTTTTTTGTTTTTTTTCTTGCGAGGGAAGCGTGCGTGAACAGGAAGAAAAAAAAAATCGTGATCAACAGGAACGTCAGAGCATGAGACTGAATGACGCCGTCTTGCAAACGCTCTTTTCCACATTTTGTCACATCACAGCCAGAGACCTACATAGAGTTGTGCATAACTGTGAAGCAGAAAAAAAAATACAGTTTTTTTTTCTGAATAGATATCTGAAAAACGTGGCACACCACCCCCTCAATGAGATTTAGGTCTGGACTTTGACTAGGCCAGTGGCTCAGGAGCCCCAAGTAGCTCCTCAGACACTCCACTGCGGCTCTTAATGACTTCTGGGCAAAAATGAAAGCAAAGAAAATATTCTCACTTTTATGTAAAAGTTCAATGATTTTCTTTATTTTATAAGGTAATAAACTAGTTTTCCCCTTTAATTTTAAAAATCTAATCATCTGGGTGGTTGTCCCCCATCCCGGTCTGAGGTTTTTCTCCAGGATTTAGCTGCATCCATCTTCCCATCAGCTCTGAGCAGCTTCCCTGTGCCCGATGAAGAAAGGCATGATGCAGCCACCACCGTGCCTCACTGTGGGGAACGTGTGCTTAGGCTTAAACTGGGGGGTTGTTTTTTCCAAACATTAGTGAAATCTCCTAATTAGCTATTCAGTTCTGGACATTATTAGCTGCTCTGAATTTTACTTAGAGGTACAACGTATCAGATTTTTTAAACGTAATTTGCAAAGTTTTCCCTTCATTTTATTTTGTTGGCAGTGCACAAAAAAATCCCAGTAAAATAAACTAAAACTTGCAGCTGTAACAAGAGGGGTGGGATCTTGTGATGCTACTCAGTCAGGGCCATAGGCAAAGGTCCAGTCAATACAACATTACAAAAATAACTCTTAGGTGGGTACAAAGTTACTTTTTAGAACCAGTACAATGTTGAAATGCTGTATAAAAGTACTTTTTAGTCAAATCAGCAATGATGTTAATAATGTAATAGATAACAGGTAAATGTAGCAAATACCCACATAAAATGAAACCAAATTATTGCTGGATTTGAAAAGTTCTCTCTTACTTCATCAATACGTGTTTGTGTTTAGATTATGTGCATATGCATGAGTCTGCGTGCATAAATGCATGCCGGCGAGCGTGCAGGACTGAGCGAACCTCCATCTCGCCGTGATTAAATTCCACTTTCAACTTTGAAGGTGCACTCCCAACATGGGGAGAGAGCATGCATGTGTGTGTGTGTGTGTGTGTGTGTCGTTGGAGCCGATAATTTATTTATGTTTTGAGACCAAATCTGGGTCACTGGAACCTCGCTGTCCTTCTCCTCCCTCTCCTCTCCTCCTCCCACCCTGAATCCCTCTGTTCCCCGAGCGGGAGGGAGGTGCCGTTAACTAACCGCAGATAACAACAACGTTGCACTCTTGTAATTTATTATAATTACCGCCAGGTCCAAAGAGGACAGTGTTCCTTTCTGAGGCGGAGAGTCGAAGGGGGACACGGCCGATTCCCACTGACAGGAGTGCTGGTCAGATTAGAAAGTAAACAACACAACGAGTCTTTGGATTGTTTATCTGAACAAAGTTGGAGATATTGCCGTGGTCACCGTCGGGTCTGGCAGTCCTTCGACTGGGACTCTCTTGTCACCTTCTATTTCACCCACCCCCCCTCATTCCATTTTGCTTTTGTTAAAATGCTTGTTGATATTTGCGGGGTCTCCTGTGGCACTTCTTGGCCTCTTTCTAAACAAATAATGGACGTAAAAAGCACCACTTCCTATGGAGCGGTAGAGTCCCCGCTGGGAATAGTTCACATAAAGAGCAGGAACTGGCTTTAAAGAGTGGGAATCAGTCATTTGTTATGAATAATTTGGAAAGACGCCATAGTACTTAGAAAGTAAATTAAAAGAGTTGTTCAGTTATCTCCTCACTTCTAGATACTGTTGCTTTATGTTTGTTTTAAGACAAAACAAAGCATCTGTATACAAATGCAACCATAATTGTAGGTGTTTAACTTAAACGTTTGCGCCTAAAGATTCATTTAGCTGGAAAAAAAAAAACACGTCATCGAGTGGATGATTCATCTGAAAAAACCTGTCAACAATCAAAAATATAATATAAAAACTGCTGTCTCTTACAAAATACCAGTTTTATATTTAAAAAATATATATACTCGTTGAATTAGTTTTTTTGTAATGCCCGAACATGAAAACAGGAAACCTCCACTAGCTAGCTACACATGCTAGCTCTTAGATGGCTAACAGATGCTAAAACGTAAGGCTGGTCATTCTGTGTATCCTAGCTATTTTATTTTATTTTTATTTCTATTTTTTCTTAACAGCGGTGGTCTCAGACTCAGAATCTTGAGTGTCGGTATCCTGCAACCTTTAGATGTGTCCCTTGATGCACAACTTAATCAAACTGCCTCGCTAGCTCTGCTAACAAGCTAACGCCAAGCTAACGTCAGCGCATTAGCTTCTTTCCTCGGGTTGCGGGTGAGGGTAAACAGGATTTTAAGCAGTTTTGACTATATTCTTTGTATTTATTGTCACAGCTAGATCTTATACTGTCCAGTACTCTGACCCAGTGCAATATGCTGAAGGGGGAGGTGGACATAAGTGTGAACGTTAGCGTTGGACAGTAAATCTAATCTAAAATGTTTATGAGTAAAAAAAACAAAAAAAACAAAAAAAAAAACTGTTTTGTTTTCAAAATTCAAAACTGATGCCAGGCAATAAAAGGTCCTTTTCAGCCAAGCAAAGGAAACATCTGTTTTCAGGCCTGTAAACTTTACGTCACAAATAAAAATTAAGTAACCTTTTAAATCTGTGAGTGTTTCAATCACCTAGTGAGTGATTAAGGGCTCTTGTTCCTCCAAAACAGCTTTTTATTTGCTGGCGGGTGTATGTATGCCAAATTCTTCCTGATTATGCTAACATTTGCAACATATCCAAATTAAGAAGGTTTAAGTCTGACAAAACAGTTCTTGATTTACCTGAAAGTGAGTCAATTTTGTATTGTTTTAAAGTAACTAGATAACAAAATTCAACCAACATGAGACAGGAATACGGTTTAGTTTATCAATCACGAAACTTTCCTTTCTTTTTTCTTTCCATTTAAAAATTTTGCACCTGATTTTCTTTCAAAAGTTGAAATTACCTTAACTAAACATGAATGTGTGTTGTTTCTGAATGTGTGTTGTATCCGTTCTTGTTTTCAACTCAAGAACGGAGATTGTAAACTTGGGATATATGTGAACATATCAACTGTCTTAGAGATAGAAATCCAGACTACAAGATTATAAAACAGCTCAATTAATATTCTATTGCTAGACTGCTACAAACTAAATCAAATATAAAATCAATTATTGGACCTTGAAAAATGAGCTGACTTGGACTTTATCATGTAAAATAACATAAATAACTTACATTAAGTACAAACCTTTCCTAATAATATGTGAAGAACCTTGCTGCCACACTAGAAAAGCAGCAGATCTACTTAAACATAAGATATTAACTCAATAGTATTAAAGTTGGAATTACCTAAAAAGAGTCATGCAAATGGTCTTTTAAATCTAAATGAAACTTTGACTGCATTTTTATTGGAAAAGTCAAATGACCTAATATTTCCTACTATACATAAATTGCAATTAAGATTATTTTAGGAAATAGCCGACAATCTTCCTTTTTTTATTATAAAAGGAAGAGTGGAGCCCAGATCATAAACTCTAAACCATTTAATTAGTTTTTTTTTATGCTGCAGGTGTAATCATAAAAGAGAATAAGAAAAATATCCTTTCACAGCTAAAACTGTATAAAGAAATCACAGCTTTTATTCACTTGTATTAGTTTAAGCAGCGTGAGACGAGACTTGTGAAGGTTTTTTTTTTGGGTTAATCTGCCGGCTGGGTCTTCCTGTTTTCAAAGCAGGGATGTTAGTTTTTGCAGGTATTTTTGCAGCTGCAATTAATAACCGCACGTATTTTCCCTTTCAGGAGACGCTCATGCAGGATGTTGTTGTACACAGATCACACGCTGAGATGGTGAACACACCGTGACTCAAAGGAAGATTTCATGACGAACTCCCTTTTCTCTCTTCTTAACCATCACTCAGATTAGGTGCTGCTCAAAAAAAAAAAAAAAAAAACGGCAAAAAAACAAATAATTTTGCAGTCATTAGTTTGCAATTATAGCACAACTATCTGCCAGCTTTGCAATTATCAGTGTGGAATATGCAAATCTGGGGCTGATTTCATGGATTGATTCAAGGAAAAAACAATGCCACGAAGAGTTGAAAAAGCGAGAGGCAAAAGGAGATTAAAAGAAAAGGAGCAAAAACTGTCTTGAAATGAGCTGGAAAAAGAAGTTAATCAACAACGTGTTAATTGAAAACAAGTTCTATAATTGTTGTATTACAAGCGCAAACACTACTTCACTTAAATATTGTTAATGCATTTTTTTTGTTGCACCTATTAGAGATTCTTGTCTGGGAGTTAATTTCATTATGCTAATCAGGCTCTCATCCGTACAGAACCTCCGCTTTGATCCGTGTTAGTTGTCGTGATCTTCAAAGACAACGTCACCACTTTCTTTAAATGAATTTTACATTTTTTAAAAGAATCTTATGGAAATTAGTTGAGAGTGGGGGGGGGGGGGGGGGGGGGGGTGCTAATTAATTTTTTATGATGTGTCTCTGTTTTTTTTTCGACATGCGGAGAGTGAGGCTGGATTTCATTCCAGTGTTTTAAAGGAGGAGGAAACGTGGAGGCGGGACGGCGCGCAGAGAGGAAATGGTTTCAGATGTGGAAGATTAAAGAAGCTGGGGATTCAAGACTTAATTTGGACTGATAAACTTTACTGTTTAATATGCTCTTTTGTGCTCTCAGCGTGAAAAAAAAGAGAAAGTTTCCCCAAATTTTCCTCTTTTCATTTCCTGCCTCCCATCCCCCCTGCTGCTACTCCCAGTGCTGCTACTCCCAGTGCTCCCGTCCTGACTCCATCCTCGCGGTGAGCACTTCCTGTCCAGCCCAGGCCGCTCCTGCGTTAGCCGCAAGGGGCAGCCGGCCTTCTCCAGGAGGCGCTTTGCTGGGGAGATGGATCCCCGGGCTGGCGGGGAGGAGGAGGGCGGGGTGGGTGGGAGGTGTGGGGGGGGTCTGCACCACCCGCGAACATGTCTGCATTATTAAACCCGGACAGCTCTGCGTATCAAAGGCCTGTAAAACCTGGCCTAAGGCGCTACGAGTGATCAAAAGTAAAGAAGAGTGAGGCTCCTGTCGGATTGTTTGTTTGCTATTCCTGTAATGTTTCGGGGCAAACGTGGAGAACTCTCATGCAAAAGGTTGTAATCCCATCATCATCATCATCATCATAAGCTAAAATATCAACGACGCAACTAGAGACGGGCTAACGCCGTTTGAAGGCAACGATTTAAAAAATAAGTTAAGGATTCAGTTTAATTGAAAACAGAACACAGCTATAAAATATTGAAGCTGAGTTTGCTCCTGTTACTGTACACACACACACGCACGCTCGCATGTTTTTACCCCCGCGTTGCATCACGCCGCCTGCTAAAAAAATCACCGCCTGAACGTGGAAAACTGCGCAGACCAACTGGTGTCTTCTGAATACGCTCGTCTGATTTTTGCATTTGATGAGTTCAAACATTTACATGTTGGAGGGTTGTTTGCCTTCTTAAATGTGCGGTTGCTTGAAATACGAGTTTTAATTTGACCAAAGCACGCCCCTCTGAGTAATTTAACACCACTGTGGTACAAAAAAAAAAAAATCAATGTGAGCGCATTTTCTGACTAGCTTTCAACGTATAATGTTTAGTAAATAAACATTTTTGTAGGGACGCCACTTGGACACGCTCCTCCGTGTGATTCAAAGATTTTGACGAAGGATTTTGACAAACCCTGCGTGGATTAGGGGTCTGAGGCCAGAAACAGCAGAGTCTGGGGATGTCAGGTCGCAGCATCATAATGTTGGCAGATGTTTGTGACCGTGCTAGCATGGAGAACGGTACTCCCAGGCAAAAAGGTGTCACCAGATCAGCTGAAAATTCAATTAAATTCAATTAAATTTTATTTATATAGCGCCAATTCATGAAACATGTCATCTCAAGGCACTTTACAAAGTCAGAATCAATCATATTATACAGATTGGGTCAGATTATACAGATTGGTCAAAAACTTCCTATATAAGGGAACCAGTTGATTGCTTCAAAGTCCCGACAAGCAGCATTCACTCCTGGGGAAGCGTAGAGCTACAGGGAGAGTCGTCTGCATTGTCCATGGCTTTGCTGCAATCCCTCATACTGAGCAAGCATGAAGCGACAGTGGGAAGAAAAACTCCCCATTAACGGGAAGGAAAACCTCCAGCAGAACCAGAACCAGGCTCAGTATGAACGGTCATCTGTCTCGACCGACTGGTGGTTACAGAAGACAGAGCAGAGACACAACAAGACAGACAAAAAGAGCACAGAAGCACACATTGATCCAGTAATCTGTTCTACATTAGATGGTAATAGCGGGTGAGCCGTCAATAACACAAAATTAATACAGTAAGGAAAAAATGTGCCTTTCCCAGTTCGGATAATCTCCCAGAGACAACAGGAAATGACTTCCTTGGTATTCTAGGGAGAAATCGCGTCTTTCTTTCAGTTTTTCTCTTCTTCTGCTGAGTGGACAGTATACAAACCGAGGAATTATGGCCACCCGGAAGGCTCCAACCCTGAAATGGTTTCGGCATCCCGACGTAAAGCCAGGGAAGATCGGAGAGGTTGTTGCCTGCCGCCGTCTGTGTGCGCGGTGGGACCGTTGTGGGGACCCTGAGAGCATTCAGGGGGAAAACCCTCCACCTCTGCCATGAAAGGCAGAGTTTTCAGAATCTCCTGTGGTTCCAACCACATTCAAAAAGTGCCGAGGAGGAGTAGTGGGGCCTTCATCCGACGTGCAAGCACTCCCGAGATGAAGGGAGATTGACTCTTGACCGCTACATCACAGCAAAGCAGCACCGTTTCTGTCATTTTAAAAGGAAGATGTCGGCGTTTGCCTTGCATGGGATTCAAACCCAGCACCTTCTTGTTGAAAGAAAGCTATGTGCAGCCCAGTTTACATTCATTAGTAAAACCTGTTGTGTGTTGAAACGTTCCTGTCTTTTAATCCCGGGGCACGAGCTAGCCTATAGCAGAGAGATGCTAAATGTTTGTGCTAACACATTTGAGCATTCAAACCCATCTTACTGGTGGAACTTCCTGGTCTGTTACACTGCAAAAAGGGAACTAAACATTATTTTTTTCACCCCTAAAATAAGATATTTAAATATACTGCACTTGAAATAAAATGATGGAGCTGAGTTATTGGTTTTAAGACCAAAAATCATATTCTATTGGTAGATCATTTAAGCTTTCTGCTCAAATTAAGGACAAATATACGGAAGAGGATTAGGGCCACTCAAAAAAAAAAAAAAAAAGTCTACTCAATTCAGACTTTTTTCTCAGAATTCTGACTTTTTTCTCAGAATTCTGACTTTTTTTCTCAGAACTCTGAGAAAAAAAGTCAGAATTGAGTAGACTTTATTTATTTTTTTGAGTGGCCCTAATCAATCCTCTTCCGTACAAATACACTTCTTTCAAGACAATTTTACTGACTTTTAGTTTAGGCAGGCTTTTACACCATAAATATCACCGTATGCCGTCTGACGCTCTCTCTTGGTATATAGCAGATTTTCTTTGCACAAACATTGATTAAAGTGTCTCTACAGCCTTTTAAAGTGGATTCCAGCTGATCAGAAGATCTGATTATTAGCTCTTTAATAAACATGATTGAGATTATCATCTTTGGGTTTTTCATGTGTAACTTTTTCGTTTTTCGTGGTGTGCGCATGGAAATAAACCTGGGCCCCTGAGTGTTGCTGCCAGGGGGACCCTGAGGGCATCGTTCCTACTCTAAGGCAGCATCCCTTGATTTTCAAAAGGGAATTTCAGATTGCGATTTATCAAAATGGCCTTCCTCTTCTTCTACGTGTAGCTTAATTGGGTCCAGAGAAAGTAGAGGAGTTAGTGGATGTGGGGTTTAACTTTGATTAGCGAGCGTTTGTCTGAAGAGCCTCAACATTTCACAGGAATTTCCCAGTTTATATCGATAATGAAAAGGTCCTAAATCACTTATTAAGTCGTTTTAAGATTCAAACTCACCAAACAAACACATTCAGCACTAATAGGATCCGGTTTTACTAACAAGCATTCAACATCTCTCAAATATCCGTATTTCAACAAGTTTTTGACTTACTGACCAGGATCAGTGTAAAAATAAAAATAAAATAGAATATTTCCTTGTTCCAATTATAATTAAACCTGTTTGAAATAATTAATGTTTGTTTTTAACTTTGAAGTATTTCTGCATTTTACTTTTTAAAACATTTAAAAAATTTTGAGCCTTGTTTATTTACGTGTATATATGTTTACACATAAACTTATTTTTGCGTATTTATTATCTTTTCCGTTTCCATGTTATAGATTTTTTTTATTATTTACATGGTGTTAGTATTTGAAAAGTGCATTAATATTTCCATTTTATTTTATTTACTTAACTTTAATTGTCACTTTACTCATAAACTTAGTCTTAACTTTATTTCCACTTTTTAAACATTTTCCATCTCTTTATTTTAAATCTAATGGATTCATTTTTGGAAATTTTTTTAAACTTTGTATGTATAACTCATTGCATTCAGCTTATTGTCATAAAAGTTGCAAAACCTCTAAAAGGCTTTAGAGGACAGAACATTATAAAAACAGGTAGTAATATTTTTAATGAGTGACTATTAAATTCCGAACCTGCATTTTAGAACCTGAATTTTTGCATTTTGCTGAATTTTTGTGCAAAATTCCTGTTTTAATTAATGAATAAACGTGCTAATTGGAATATAAATATCAATTAAATATACATTTTTTCCTCTTCCTACCAAAGCCAAACCCTGGAGGAACGGACCTGAATCCTGCGCAGCTGCAGCACAATCCGGCGCACAGCCAGTGGTGCCCGGCTGTTTACGTGTCACTGTGTCCTTGTTGGATAATATCAGATAGGTGAACGTGGCAGATTGTGCTTACCTACTAAATCCGGCATTAGAAACGTTTCTGAAAAAGCCTCTTACACGCCAACAAAACATCAAATCTGCCCTGCCTGAGCGCTCAGGCGTCCTGCCAGAGCTACTCAGGTAATGCACGCTGGAAGCTGACTGCACAAATCTACCGCCGGCTGGGCCCGGGATGCCGCGGCTATAATTTTCCATCATCTATCATTTGAGAAGCATACTGTGGCATGTGAAGTAATTAATTAGGAAGACAAATACAGGCGGGGAGGGAGGTTTTATGTCAATGGGAGTTGTGTTTTGATGGATTGGACGGCAGGTTTCTGGGGTTGAAATGGAGCTTTGGGATAAGCTGTTTTTCCTCCATTTCCGCTGATCATTTCAGCTCTCAGGTCTACTTTTCCTACCGTTTCCCACACATATTCTCTTTTTCTAAGATTTTTTTAAGTTAAAACAGATACTGTTAACGTAATATTGTCTAATTAATAACAGTCAAGTGTATATTAGTTACAGCCCTCCCAAGTAAGAACCACCTTTCGCTGCAATTACAGCTCCAAGTCTTTGCCTATAAGCTTTTTTAAGCAAGAACAGCTCAAGCTTAGTTAGACTGGACGGAGGGCATCTCTGAACATCTATTTGTCAGGTCTTGTTGCAGCGTCTCCTTTGCGCTTAGGCCTGGACTTTGACTAGGTCATTCTAGCATACACTCTAACGAAATGCTGTAAAAACTACAGCATGAGAATACAGCCATGAGGCTGGGTTTTCAAAATACAGCTCTTAGCTGTGATCTGGAAAGAATATCGAATTTGATTGGACTGTTGGATCACGGGCATAACCTTACTGTAAAATTTAAATATACAGTTGCATTCTGGGAAATTAACGGCCGGAGACAAATGTTCGCGGGGTAGACGCGGACGAACGCGGACGCAGAAGGATTTTCTCTGGATAAGTACTTTTTGCAGTTTTTTTTTGTCAATTAGTGGATAAAAAACATATGTTATGTGATGATACTGAGCTTCTCACGCATCTATCTATTTTGCTAAAGTTATCCCCGGTTATTTGTAAGCTAGAATCACGAGCACCACAAGTACACACGTTTTAGCTCTGTTTTGGCATTTATTTTTTTTACCAAGAATATGCCGATGGTGACATATTTAGCTGAAATTAATATGTATTAGAGGTATTGGGGTAATTACTTCACTTCGCTATATATAGCGTTGTGCCTCTGGCTGTGTGTTTGTGGTGGTTGTCCTGTTGGAAGGTGAACCTCAGCCTCGGTCTCAGGACGTCTGCAGCCTCCCACAGGTTTTCTTCCTGTTTCAGCTCCATCCATCTTCCCATCACCTCTGTGTCCAGCTTCCCTGTCACTACCTGATGTAGCCACGCCCATGTTTCAACAGCAGACAGGGCGTGTCCAGGTTCACCTGCAGCTTTTAGAAAACCTGTGCAAACATACCTAAGCTCTACCGACTGATTAAGTGACTACTGAAGGCGACTGGCTGCCCTGGACTTTACTGAAGGGCCACATGTCTGTTTTTAATTGGTAAAATGTTGACCAATTAGGACTGCTACTAAATACAATAAAGTTTATGGCTATAATAAGACACCATGTTAAGTGAAAACCTTTGCAAGGCACAACAGATCTGAATTCTGGGTGTCTGTTGCTACAAAAAGACGCTGCAATCATGCTAAAAACCTGAATGAAATTAAAATGCACGGCAGGAAGCTGTGATTATCTTTTGCAGGTGGAAAAAAAAAAAAAAAAAAGACAGCTTATTTCTTGCAGCACCTTGCAGAGCCCCAACAGGTGCCCGCTGGTCTTGGCGGGTGTTGGTCCAACGCCAGCTGGCTGTGCTGATGGATGACCAACCACCGGGCTCCTTCCTTCCTTTCTTAACCACTTCTTTTTTTTTTCTTTTTTCTCCTCCTGAACACGAGCCGTAGATCTTGGAGGAAAGAGGCGAGGAGAGACCAAGAAGCGGATAGTGATCTGAGGACCAGAAACTGATTGGTTTTCAAAGGGCTTGGCACCGACCCGCTGCCGGAGGCAACCTGCCAAAGGAAGGTTCCTGTGCACTTCCAACAACAGTAAATGGGAAGTCTAATCAGGGCTATATTGAAATGGTGATTTCCTCCACGGACACATCATACCGATCCACACGAGGGCTCGCAGTCCTGCGTGCACGCATTATATAATCCCACACGCATGCTTTATTCATGTGGATGCACAGTGTCAAAGAGGTGCTGCTTCACAGCAACAAATATATGCACACACACACATGCACACAGTCAGCCGTGTATACACCCGTTCACACATGCATGCGCTGAAACTACAAGCCAAAGCCATGTAAACAGAACTTTTATTATTTATAACGCGTAAGGAAGATTTTAAAAATGCTCGCAAAAAAATAAAAAATCACAATTAAAGGGGATTAAGGTTTATATGTTTTTGTATATCTAGTCTTTACAAACTGAAGAGACAAGCTTTTACATGATTTATCCACACATTTAGGGGTTATTCTTTACTTAAAGGTCTTTAGATTGCTTAAAAGGCTCACAAATTTATTAAGAACATCTTTTCAACTAGTTCAGCAACTATTTCCTTCAAGTTAAGGTCATTCAGAGCTTTATCCTTTACCAGTTCTTGCGACAGGGCCTTTCTGTCAGAAATTTTCCTTTAAAAACACGTCGGCTTACTCATTCTTGAATAGTTAATGGCAATTTGCCACTATCGCGCCCAAGTTTCCCCATTCTAGGACAATAAAGGTATTCCTATTATGGTTTTATGAACTACTGAGCTGACAGATCTCAGTCTACCTCTTATGACAACCACAACTATGAGCTTTAAAAGGTGTTTAAGGAGAATCAATCTTTGGACCAGTCCATTTTTCTATTTACAGAAATATTCCTTTGCCAGGCCTACATCCAGCTGGCGTTCTCTTCTGTGCAGATGATTAAACTGTTTATTCTGTGGCTAAATTAGGGGTCAAGATTAGTGCTCCTCAGGGACTGATGTTAGGACCAATTATTTATTCATATATAAATAATCTTAGGATAGGATTAAATCCACCAATTAGTTCACTTCTTTGCAGATGATGCAATAATTTATAACAGCATCTTGAACTTTACAAGTAGCAACATTTTCTTCAGTCCATATTTAACCCTTGGCTCTTTCGGCAAGGTAAAATTGGTACTTTCCTCCTTTTCATTAAGGATATAACTGGTACGAAACACAGGATGAATCTGTGGAAAAGCGTCCCATACACACTGCTAAACATGGTGAAGGACGTATGATGCTGTGGGGTAGTTTCTTTTCTAAGGGCCCCAGAGCCATTTGCAGAAAAATCAGAAAATCTTGTATTATTTAGGTTAAAATCTTATGGTCTTCTGAAAATCTAACAATTCTGGGTCAATTCCGATCCAAAACTTGAGGCCAAATCTAAAAAAGAAATGGTTTGACATACAAAACCAATCTTCTTCTTCTTCTTTGATCATGTGACCAACATTACAATGACTGCACCACATGACGGAGAATTATCCATCACTAAACCATCTTAGTCCATGTCGGACCCCGACACGATGGATACGTTCCCACTTTGTACCCCCATATATCATCATAACTATCATAAATCCACACTGCATTGTTCCAGAAGGTTTTTGCATACGCAACACATTTATTAAAAAAAATAATAAAAATCTATTGCCATGTCACCAGTGAGGTATTCTTAGTAGAATACTACAAATACAGCCAGGCTCTGCATTTTTAGCATCCTAAGTCAAATCTGTGAACTGATGGATGGTTGACTTTAATTATGCATAAATGTCTTTTTTAGCTGCCAGCGGTTCCAACACACGGTCAGCATAAAACCAGATGTTTGCCCAAGGCTTTTGTAACCAACAGAAGACGACGGCGTCCGAGACCCTAAATGCCAGGCGCCAAGCTTGCAACAAGGTGTCAACGGTCAGAGCAACCACAGCGGAAGCTACGTCTCCATTCGGATCAGTGCCCGATCAGGAGTTTAAATGAAGTCCATGTCGGTTTTCCCCTCACATGTACATTTCCAAAGGTCAGTGCGTGGCTTTATCTCCCGCCAGCCGTGAGGATTAACGAGCCCCGGCTCGGCGCTGCACCTGACTGAACCTGCCTCTCAGCTGGAGGGATAATGCCTCTCTGCGCCCGTCGCCCTGTCCGACCTCGCCCTCAATTTGCTCGGATTTGAACTCCTGAATTATGGCTTACTAACAGAGTCTAACAGCTGGTACAAGAAGGGCTTCTCCTGCATATTTAATCGCATGAATTAAAGATGACCAGGAGGCAGTTTCACCGGGACCTTTTTTTTCCTCTCCTATCACTGATACAAAGAGCCAGCCGGATTCGAGTGCAGAGGTGACGTGTTGTACAAAAAAAGGGTAGAGACTTTTCGCCTCTGCTCACGTCGGTTTATGTAATGTGAACGGATGTCACAGGAAAACATTTTAAAGACTGTTTAAGATCTTTGCAGGGACATGTGTGGCGGCATGATTTCACATATCAGTTTTTCTAAAATAAGACAATGCATTCATTTAATTTAGTGAATTCAGAAAGGAACCATCGGCTCTCCATGCAGCTGATACGTTTGCAGAAACGTTTATAATAAGGTTGGAGATTCAAAGGTTCTTTGTCTGTCAGCAGACATTAATCAGATGTTTCCTGTACCTGCAAATATCTTCAGGGGAATCCCACACCACTGCTACTGTGAAGAACTTCCCAGGTTGCAACATTAGGAGGGTTTCTATGTCATCATCGTGGTCTCTGGTTCCCTCCAAAGACTCAGGAGTACTCAGACCGCCCTAAAATACTAAATAGTTCCTCTAATTGCAGTACGTAACCACCATGTTTCAACGTTTATGAGTAAAACTTCCCATTTTCTCAGGCTAACCACCAAAATCATCACGATGAATGACTCAACTTTGCAAAAAGTAGGTCTTTAACAACCAAGTAAAAAAAAAAAATAAATCACAGGGGGGAAGTTGTCATAATTATGGATATGACATCTGTTCGTCTTGTTTCTAAAGGCTTTGATTTCAATTTTCATAATCAAGAAGGACACATTTCGATCTCAAAGGCATCATTCCTATGATAAATCTCAGCACAGGTGGTGTTATGCTCAAGGACATTTAAGGAATGTTTACGGGTCATTTGTCTTTATAAGCACACCTCCAGCCTCTGATAAAAGCAGTTTTTCCTTTGGCCGTCATTCACCACTCCTTATAAAACTTACGAAAATATTTTTTTTTTTGTTTTACTTAATTTACTTTAGTTTAATCAAGTTAGACCTCATTTATACTTTTTACTTTGTTAATTATATTGAAATATTTAGATTTTGTCCAACCATAGCAAAAATGTATATTTGCCTCTTTTACTTTTTATTACAATTATAATGTCTAATAAAAATATTAAATTTATATGCCATATTTTTCATACCATAAGATGCACCAGATTATAAGGCGCATTAAATATTCTTCCCAAGTGTGTAATATCACTCCGCCCCTCCGCGTACACATGTACTACCTAAGAGGGAGAGCTATCCATCTCTGTTTGTAACATAAGGCCAAAATAAACATTACTTTTATATTGAATTAACTTACTGCTGCTAGCGTGTACTCTGGACGCGGGCTGCCTTACATGAATGCACTTCTAGTTTAGACATTACAGTCAGGCAGTCTTGTAGACAGCTCAGGGGTCCTATCAGGTAGTGACACAGTGTACCGTAATGCTCCGAATATCTGTTGAGATACCAAAGTCGAATTTAGAACGCATTTACCACATAAAATTGCTCAGTAAGCACAAAGGTAATCATATATAGGCGCACCATCATGTTTTGAGAAAATTTTATGATTTTAAGTGTGCCTTATAGTCTGAAAAATACAATATACAAATAAAATAATATAAAATGTATGCATTTTTTATTTAGTTTTAACATTTAGTTTTGTTTTGATAAATTTTAGTAAATTATTTACAATAATATAGAAAATTAAAAGAAAAACTTTTGCCAGTTTCGGAGCTTTTATGTCAGAATAAACACCTTTTGACACAAAGCAAATTATGAGTTAAACACATCCGGGGTAATTTACCGTTTAACAACTTGCCAAAAAGATCCTTCGGCTACTAAAAGTCGGGTATCAGACATTTCCATCTAAGGCCCGGCCATAGATGTCTCAAACATACTAGACTTTCCGTCTGTGGACAATGGATGTGTAAACTAAAGCAGCCAATTAGTGTAAGTAAACAGCTTAATTTATATCATCAATAAAACAGACTAGGGGACGCTTTTATATTTGAATGCTTTCCAAATCAGCACCATATTTAGATCCAGGATCGCCCGTTGGAGTAATTCTGAGCATGAGGTAACATAATACTCGTCATCTTGGTGAGTATTTGGTATACTCTTAACATTTGAGATGCAGTCTCACGGCCACGACAAGGCGAACCACATCACACGTGGCGCTTTTTCCCCCCCGTGCCAGCAGTGGCGCCGCGCTGCAACCCGCCGAGCTTCAAAAAGCCTACAGGCGACCGCAGCCGAGCCGTGAGTCTCAGGTGTGGTGGGTCTCAGCCAGACGGCAGATGTATGGAGGGGCTCCCACGGCACTGATCCCTATTAGATCTCCACAATTACCCCGGCCGAGTCCCCCGCAACTCTGCTTCAAATTAGCATCTGGCTCCCCGAGGCAGCCGGGAGCCTCCTGTTAGTTCAGGCTGGGGTTAACGTCAGGTAAGCAGCCTGACTGGTGGTCGCTGTCCTCCTCGGGGATAATCACGGGTTGACCGTTTGACCCCCGGTCGTTTAGCCCTGGATGTGGGAAGGTTGTGGAAAGCCGCTCGTGGCCTCCTGTTAGCCCGCCAAGGAGAGTTAGCGATGCAACATATTCTCACGTCGAGACCGACCACGCAGCTTTTGTTTTGAATGCTGGCAATTAGACGAGCCGCGGAATCGTCTTTTAAAAGCAGGACTGCCATTTTCCCCCCCATTTCCCCACTAAAGCCATCCAGTCCAATTTCCCTACTGTGTATGACTCTGCTAATAGACCCTGGTGCATCCGGTGTCAGGTCAGGATCTAAATAATCTCTGTGTAAAGTAATGTCCTCTGTTTACAGGCCATTATCTGTTCACAGTCCCTCTCTTGTCTGTCTCTTTGTTACTCCCAGCGATAGCCTAATTGCGTTATCCAATATGCACTCCCCTCTTTGATCACTTAGCGCCACTTAAGGTGTCTGCTAGAGTTGCTGGAAATTGTCGGAATAAAGCAAGAACAGGGGAGGAGAAAGAAATAAAGGCAGAGGGAGCTGTCTGCGGAGAGGAGAGGCCTCTTTAATTGCGAGGCCTTTTGTTTCCTGGAAGAAAAAGGTGCCACGGGCGCTCTCTGACGCGGTTAATGCGAGGGGCTGACAGCGCTATTCTCCTCGGTTAAAAAACATGGCAGACAGATGTCACAGGGACGCGGTGCGAAGAGCCAAACAGGAGGACAAAGAAGACCGAGTCGAGACAAGACGATGGAACCGTCGACAGATCCAGCCGAAACCAGATATTTACACACACGTCATAGGAAGTCAGACGTTTCTATACGCTTAGATAAATATACCTTTAAGCTGATGGGAGTTAAAGCATGTTAAAGCAACGCCTCCAACACGTCGTCTCCTGGTGCGACGTCACGGAGGAAATATAAACGGTGAAGCACGGAGGTGGCGGCGTCATGTTTTGCAGCAGGAGGGACTGGTGCGCTTCACAAAGCAGATCGTGAGGTAGGCAGCTCAAGATCTAAGACAAAAAGCCAAGAAGTTAAAGCTTGGGACACAAATGGGTCTTCCAAGTGAACGGTGGCATCCCACCAAATTAGTTATAAGGAGGTATTAGAAGTTTTTGGAGTGGTCATAATAAAGCCCAGGAGTGGCATCGGGATTTATGGGTGGAGCTAAAACAGCACGCCAACAAACGTGAACCAGTTCCACCAGTTCTGTCATGAGGAATGGGCCAAAATCCCGCTGGTAATAAACATTTGTTTAAAAGTTTAAAAGGCATGTATGTGAACTTATGAGCCTGAAAGTCTTTATTTTGCCGTTTAGCAAGTAGAAATGGAAAGTTTAGTCTTATTTGTTGTAAGAGAGCATAAAATATGTTAGGTGTTTATTCTTTTTTGCGTTGTCCTTTTTTTCTGCGACATTAATACTGGCGCTTGAATCCAGGATTCTGTTTATTGGACTTTTAGCCTCTGCTCTTTCTTCACCGCAGCAGAGCCTCCATGAAGTCCCAACTTCGTCCCAAATGAGTCCTGCAAGTTTCCCGTCCCCCATCCTCACAGGGTAAACCCGGTCCGCCAACCTCAGTCCGGGAAGCTCATTTCCACCGCCTCTAAGCCCATAATTGCTCCCTCTCCGTTCCTCACCTCTCCTGCCACTCTGTTGACTCTTTGTAGCTAAATAAACCGCGGCAAACACGGCGTGCATGGGCTGTAAAGGAAACCAACAACTGAAAGGTAAATACCACTTTATCTGGCCTGTCACAGCGACCGGCACTTTGTTTACCTCGGCGGAGGGCGCGAGCGGCTCGGGCCCTGCTGCCGCTGTGATACGGCCTCTAATTAGTTTCCAGGCAGCCTTCACCTGCTTGGCGCTCGCAGTTTAAAACCGCCGGCTCCCTTTTGGCCGCTCAGCGCCCGAACAAAGACGCAGAGAGAAATCCTTCGCACCCTCCGTCGCCTCTCGCTTTCTTCTTCTGTTTGCCGCGTTCGACTCGACGCCGTCGTCCCCCCTTCCGCCGCGTCACTCTGTCGTTTTTATGCTAATTCAAAGGCTCTTTGGCCATGCGGCTGCTGAGTACACTAATGCAATCTGCTCCTGCTCGGGAAAAAAGCTTTCATAGCCGTCCCTCTGAACTCCCGACAGAAAAGATCCAAAGCAGGGACGCAAGGATTGTTTTTTTTTCCCCAAAGACTGAAAGTTGGAAACTTGTGCCTTCCTTCAAGGCGTTTAATAAATGGTTGTTTAAACACCCTGTAGGTGTAGGGAAACAAACCAGCAACCCTTAAGCCTGCCTGCAAGAGAGCAATAACATTACCTAAACCTTTAATCTCCTTCTTTCTTCCCTGTTTTTCACCTCCAACTCCTCTGCTTTCTCCCTCCCTGCTGCCGGTGGTGTGGTTAGCCGCCACGCTTCACTGAGCCGCTCTTACTGAGCCGCACCCCCCACCCCCCACCCTGGGGAGGAAATTCTCGCATGCATACTGTACATGAACTTGGGATGAATAAATACACACAGAAAGAGCTGCTGGTTAATTGAGCAGGAGGAAGAAGGAGAGCGGGACAGGTGAGACAGGTGTGATTAAACCCTCTGTGATTTATGGCGAGGTGAGGCTCTCGTCGTCACGGTTCCTACTGGCGTTAAAGGTTTTCGGTTCAGGCGTGGAGCTCATCTGACCCCCCCCCTCCCCACATCCCACACACATCTCTCTCTGTTTCACCTTATGCATGCACAAGCCGCGCTGAATGTTAGAGGTTAAAGCGAGAGCGGCTCCCATCGTCGACCTGCGCGTAGGTGTTTTGGCTGCATCACAAAAACCTGGCTGGCCTCTAACCGAGCGGCTCCTGCTTTACAATGCAGAGCTTCCCCCCCCCCGCCGCAAGACTCGGAGACTCGTGGAGAAACGGTTCAGGTTGCTAATGTGGCACAAAGGAAGGAAAATGAAGAAATAAGCAGAAAAACAACATCCAAAGTAGAAGAAAAAGGGCCTCGGCTGTAAACATTGCATTTAGTTTGGAAATCTTGTCCCGGAGTCTGGAGGAGGAGCGAGGCGGCTCAGTATCCAAGTTTCATTTTCCAGGGGTACCAAGATACACTGCCATGATTTCCAACACCGATAAAATGAGAATTTATCGAGTTTTTGTCAGTAGGAAGGAGACAGGCATCAGACTTCACAATAAAGGTGAGCTGAAGACCGTTATCAAAGCAACCTGGGCTTCCTGAACGCCTCAGTAGAACCACAGGCTTGTTTCCTGCATGCCACGCCACATTGATGCAGGAATTCATGCAAAAGGAGCCCAGACCAAGTGTTTTATTGGTCAACCCTGTCATGCCAGGTGTCATTAGCTAGAAGTCCTCCAACATATCCATTCAAGTTCTTTTTTTATCCGCTTACCCGTTTATCGTATTTTGCTTTTCTGAGATGTGGTTACAGAGATCAAGGCCAGAAACTCTCCTCTCTAGTTGAAGGTGTTACCAGGACAGGATTGGACACATTTACCGCTCCTAATAAAGGAACGCGCCTTTAAAACCTCTAACGGGAGGCTACCAGGAGGCAGACGCCATGGAGCACAACGCAGCATCTTCCACTTCTTTCCAACTGTGTCCGAGCAGCCGAGAAAAACTCCACCTCACACACCTTCATTTAACGTTTCCGCTACAAATCTCCGGAGTCCTCTGGTACCAGAACCTTGCTTTCATTCAGCGTTATTCACTAGTCTCTCTGATGCTGATGTCCGTCCCAGCAAAAAAAAAAAAAGCAGCCATGCAAATAATTAAAATGGAAATACAGTGTATTTTCAAGCAGAAATCGATGCAGACGAGGGTGGTGGTCAATATCCGATGCTTTCTCTTAAAAGACAGTGTCAGCTTATTGTGGAGCAGCTGTCTGAGGAGCACTCGTGTCAGGATGCAAATCAAAGGCGTTCTGCTTTAATATCTTTGCTTCAAATGTAACGAAACGTACAAATTAATGTCTATGCAGCCATAGCACTACAGCACCCACCAAAGCTCTTGGCAAAAACGTGTGAAACACCTTTTAGTAAATTTATACTTTATTACAGCTGGATGATTTCAAACGCAAATAATTTTGAAAAAAAACCTACATTTTATTCAAGAAATACTGTCTTTAACCACATTTCTTCCCACTCCAATAAAATAGGATGTAATGAATGTGCTTTTTAATTACTTAAAGTAGATCAATGTCACAAAAACAAAAATTATTAATCTATTATTTCCCTTTAAAACCAACATGAAACGCATGCCTATTTCTCTCGGCCACTATTCAAAATGGGTAAGACATGGGGACATAATTATGGGGACTTATTTATGAATTGGGACTAGTAAACAAAATAAAGTGAATTGGGCGTAGGAGCATGGCTCATTAACCCGATATGAAGTACCTCATGTCTGCAGAAAAGTTCGGTGGAGGATGTATGATGCTGTGGGCCTTTGTTGGTATGGACAGGATTGGTCTGATTATATTTATATTTATCTGAATAAGAACTGAACCTGCCTGTCTCATAATATGTTGCTGATTGTTAAATACATTGCAGCATCAGGCAAAGATAACCTGAGTAGATATTTTTAAAAACATTATTCCAATTATTAATAAAAAAAAAAAAACTTTACCCTAAAAAAAATATCCTCACCTTGTTAAACTATGAATTATCTGTAAATAACAGTGATTTGATAGTTTTTTTTGAAAGGCATATCTAAGACTGATTACTGCCAGACCAGGAGAATAAAGAAATTGTTTAGAAAGAACCTGTCTGACAGCACGAAGCAGGCTAAAAGATCCTAAAACCAAGAACCGATGAGAAACAACCATCTATAAAGGGGTATAGAGATATTTCTAGGGCTTTGGGACTCTGGTGAACCACAGTGAGAGGCAATATTCACACATGGAGAAGACATGGAGCAGTGGTGAACCTTCTCCGGAGCGGCCAGCCTTCCCAAATGACTCCAAGAGCACGCTGTCGGCTCCATCAGAACCCAGAACAACATTGTAAGCTGCAGAGCTTTAGATGGGCTCAGATATAGTCAGAGCTCATGTTTCTGTAATAAGTGATTAAAGGTTAAACATTCCTTCTGTATTGCATTATAATACAGACATAAAATACATAAAAACATAAAAATTTTGAATGAATAAACTTGAAAAAAAAACTGCAACATTTACAGCAGCCAATGAGCCAAAAACCTCACACGCCACGGTATTTCAAAGAAACATTAATATTCCCCGAGTGCAATGCGAACAGAAGATGTGTCGAGAAGAACTGATGAGAAACAAGGATCCTGCAAATGTTCCGATAATATCCCCACGCCGGTGGAGTGACGATAAGGCTCAGGTGGCTCATATTAACCTGAGAAAATAAAGGAGGCACATTTCCTCGCGCTGAATGGTTAGGTGCACGGGTGTGATGGCATCGCTGGTGCTGAGTTGGGTCGAGCATTGTGTGTGTGGATTGGGGGGGGGTATAATTCAATTCCAGGCCATCATACCTACCTCAGCTACGGGCTTCATTGAGATTAATTACTCGGCGGGACCCCACGCATACGAGCGCTTAGATAGCATCCGGGACAGCCACCTCAGCAACCTGAAGAAAGAACGGGTGGGCAGACAAAAGGGGGGGAACCGCACGGGCACTGATGCTATCGCCGGCATTGTTGTGTTACAATTAATTAACTTCAAGGTGATTACACGTCACCGAGCACGCTACGGCATCTCCCGGTGAAGAAGGAGGGGGAAAACGGGCGAGTTGCAGCGCTGGGCTAGATAAGGAAAACAAAGCTTGAGGTGATATTCAAATGTTTCCAGGACGGATTAATAATAAAGGGTAGTAATCTAAATATTCATTTAGAAGCATATGTGTGTTTAATACACCTTGTAGCGAGGCATAAAGAACAATAGCGTGCTGCCCTGGGCTGTGTTTGCAGCTGTGACCTATATCTGTGCGTACCGCCATGCAGACGTTAGCTTCACGGCGAACAGTGAGAGGAGACGTTCAGTGGATATACAGGCGCAATAAGCTGCAATATCACAAGCCTGTGGCATAAAATAACCATCAGGGTGGGAGGAAATGTGCAAAAGACAAGAACATGTGGACTATTTACCTTTCCTTTCATTTCTTTAATCAAAAACAACAATAATGCATATTATATCTACTATCGATTGCTTGATAAATAGTTTTTTTACACATTTGCTTTAAGTCATTAAAGTCACTAATGTACTTTTATAAAATCAGGTCCATACTCACTAAATGAACCTATAAATATATACTCCAATGTGGAAGCATTTTTTTTTAAATAGCCCAATAAATTGTCATCTATTGCATCAGAAAAAAAGTTACGTCTTATTTAGTTTGGATTCATCTTCCAAGATATAACGCACACTGCAAAAACGGAAGTAAAAATAAGTCACATTTTCCTGAACTTGGTGTATTTGTCCTTGATTTGATCACGCAGATAAGATGATTTGCCAATGGAATAAGATTTTTGCACTTAAAATAAGGTCAAAACATATTATTTCAAGTGCAGGATGTCTAATTATCTTATTTTAGGGGTAAAAATACTCATTCCATTGGCAGGTCATCTTATTTACCTGCTCAAATCAAGGACAAATACACCAAGTTCAAGAAAATGTGACTTATTTTTACTTTAGTTTTTGCAGTGCATGATCAAGTTGAATCCCTGAGTTATTCTTAAGTGAACGATTTAAAAAAAAGAGAAAACCAGATCTCATTGAAAGGGTATAGGTTAATGAAGATACATAAAAACAAATATTCAATGTAACAGTGACTCAAACAAACTTTTACTCATGCAAATTAGCTAACAGATACTGTAATGACGATCCTCTGAGACACCTTGGAGACTGACAAAGGACACCAAGCTATGAATGAGAAACTGTGTCAGGGGAACATTACTATAAAAAGCCTGAGATGTTCTAATTTTAGCTATCTTATACACTTACCTAACATATGGAAGAATCTGTTTCTATACCCATGTGCCATATCCATATCGCCATTAACTGTCAGCTAAAGAGTATGTCAAGAATTGAAGACTCATTTGGTGGTATGCTTAATGTTACTGTCATGTTCTGGTCTGGGTCAGTAATCTGGTTCACCAGCTGGACCCGCATTTGTCTGCCTCAGCGCAATCGAGTCAACCCGCTGCACCGGTGAAGATAGAAATGATTATATAACAGAACAGACAGCAGGCTTGTTACTAGTCAGACGCCGGCTTTTCAAGCCGACTACTATCCACACCGGCCAATGTTTAAGCTAGCCACTTCTCAACACTTATAACCGGTAACTGCTATTAGTTTTGCTGTTATTCCAGCTGTGCTCAATTTAGGTAAGCTAATTACTACTCAGACTTGCCTTAGACTTACTGCTTTAGCTAGCAGGTTTTTAGGGTTAATTCTACTCCTGCAAGCCTTAATCAGGGAAAAATTAAACTTAGGCTACTCGAGCTAACTGCTAATCAAGCTAACTGACCTAACGGCTAGCCACTACTCAGACAGTCGCTTCTCAGATAAGCCACATAAGCAGATGGTTACTCAAGCTAGCTGTCATTCAAACAAAATGCCATGCAGGCTAGCTGCTGTTCAAGCTAACGCTACTCAAACTAGTTGTTACTCAAGCTAGTTGCTATTCAAACTGACTGCTTCTCTGGCTAGTAACTATTCTGGCTAACTGCAACTCAACTCAACAGAAGCTCAAGCTTACCATTATTTACAACACAAGCCACTCATGGTAATGGTCATTCAACCTTACTAATACTCATTTTACTACTCAGGGTAACAACTACTTTTGTATGAAGATGCAGTAAGATCTTGATCATCCAGATTTACATTAACAAGTTGTTTAATCATCTCAGTAAGGACGTGATTATGTGCAGAGGAGCTATTCAATGTATTTTCCATTTAAATAGAAACCACTTATGTCATTACTGGATAAATTCAAACATATCAGTATCAGATATTTAAAAAAAATGAATATTTATAAAAAAGTAATGACAGCATGTTATGATATGTAAGAGTCGGAGAATAAAATAGTTCTTGACAGAATTGTTAACACGTGCTTTCACTTATAAAGTTGATAAAAAGACAATTTAAACTGTCATTCTTTGCACATTTTTAGTTTGTGTCAATTCTAGTCCACAGCTGAATGAATAAGAATGCTAAAGCTCAACCGTCATCAGGAAAATATTTCCCCGTTAAGAGATCTAAAGCGCTTTTGAAAGCTATAGGGGTATTTCTTTCCCAGAGGTCCTCAGACAGGTCTGAAATCAGTTCAGGTTTTAGCAGCACTGTCACACCCTTTACCACAGCAACACTTGTGAGTGATAAAACAAAACACACCTTTCAGCATCAAACCACACTGCAGTCAAAAGCTCACATCAGTCAACTCCCACAGGGGCGGGAGGGCTTCAATTATCACCACACACACACACAGTCTTAGAGGTTTCCACTCATAGCTGGCACACACGCCGCACCGACACCGACACCAATGAATGTGTGTTTCAGAAGAACGAAAACGCTTTCTCCTAATTCTACTCAGAGAACATTTTTCAGTAAATATCAGAACCATGTGGGGGGATTGGAAGAGAACTGTAACCATGGCATGCATTCCTCCGCAGTGTGTGACTTGAATCTGAGTTCTTGCTCACTGGAGACAGTTGTTATAAACGCTGGCATCTTGAGTCCGTGTTAGCAGGCAGAAAAACAAGAGACAACAAAGGAAGGGACGCCAAGTAGCTGTCTGGTTTGGTATTTAGGGAGATCCCCCAATTTACTAAAACCTTGAAGAGACACGCTGCAGCCGATGATGGAACGCACACAGTTTTCCATGAAGAAATATATTTGAATATTGCACAATAAACCTCTGTCACATCTTGAATTTATTTTGTACCCACATTCTGGATTACAGCTCCACGGTATGCAACCTGGACAGAGGACACCCAAAGACATTTTTCATGCCCTAGGTGTCCATATGAGAGGAAAACAAAGGAATAGCTGCTCATTAGGCTCCTTAGTATGTGTACAAAGATGCTGTAAGTGTGGTAGCCTTCCTAACACACCGAGGACCACCTTACCAGGTCAATAGTCTTTGCAGCATGTTGGCATCCGGTTACGGATACCTCGCTGCAATGGTCCCCAGCTGAAAGGGATCCGTTTCATAGCTAACGGATGATATTGACAAATATCATATGGTCCGAGACCCTCCTGTGGCTGAATTTTAGTTAACTCTTTAAATGCTAATAGGAAAATAAGACAAACATGAGGTGAATTTAAGGGAACTGCAGCCAACTTAAGTAATCTTCAAGAAGAAAAACATTTTAAAGCCTACATCCAGTCCCTGAAGGAAGATGACATAATTGGCCATCTGCTATTTGGCATTTAACACCTGAATTGTCTTTATAGTTTTTGGCAGCTGCAGCATATATAAACTTCAATCCCACCTGCTCTCCAAAAACATAGGTATCTATATTGTTACATTGTTGTTAATCGTGCCCCTATTTAATGTCCAAACATTGTCATTTTGTCCCTTCCTATACCTAAAACTTTCATATCTACCCACTGTGAATCAACATAATTATCAAACCATATGTACAATTTAAATTAACTGGATCATTTTCTGAAGGTCTTATATTTCAGAATTGATTATGGTGGGTAGGAACTAGATTCACTAAAGTTTACTTGAGCACAATGTTTGGCTACTTTACCCTCCTATGGGTTATAGTCACAATTTGGTCAGCCCAAAATAACTGAGCACAGCCGTTTCTTTGCAGTAGACTATTGGGACATTCTAGAAAATCGATTTTCAAAGCTCGTACAGAATTAGCCAAATGGCGGTACAAATTAATACACACAACAGACAACACTGTTTCTTACCCTAAAAAGAAACTACGAGACCATCAAAGGTATGAAATGGTGAGGAGATGAAATAGCCAGTGGTTCTAAACCAGGGCCAGTGCTTGGCTGGCACCAGTTTTGTTTGTTACTTCTTTTGAAATCCCCGACTATAGCACTTTAAAACAAGTTCTGTCCCATCCTCGCCTCTTTGCTTGGCCAGACCTCTTGCCAGAAGCTAACAGAGCTCCCAGACGTTTTTTTCTTAGGACAGATTAGCCATGGAATAATCGTCTCATTGTTTCTGGTGTTCTTGAAGTTGTTTAGCTGTCGGGAATGTGGATTATATTATCAGTTATTAGTATAGGCAGAACAACACAAAGTGATTTATTAAGTTAAAGATTTACTGGAAAACACCTTGTAAATACTCCAATAGCTCTGAGCTGGCTCTGTGGCGGACCTCAGCTCTGGTCTAAAACTTGAACTGTATTAGTGAGAAACTTTAACATACCCTAATGACGTCACCATGAAAAACATTTACACAAGGTCCGGTCAAAGAAGACTTGGCCTTTTTCTGTCATGAGATGTGACAGGTCATTTTCTACAGCATTATCAAGAGTGAGACAGGCTAAATTTGTTACAGTAACATCATTTATAAACTGGTAAGAAATCCACACCTACTTAAGCAAACAACAAAACAAACTCTGACCCACTCAAGCCAAGTTTAAGGCGACTCAGACTACCTATGACACAAACCACTACCCAGGCTAACTCTTTCCGAGGCTAGCTCCTACTAGAAGCTAACATCTACTCACAGCTGCTACGTCTACTAGTTGCTACTCAACTTATCTCCAACTCATGCAAACTGCTACTCAAGATAACCGCTATACTAGCTAGCTCAAGCTAGCTGCTACCTGGGCTACTTTCTACCTAAAGAGCTACACCTATTCTCTGCAACTTAGCCTAACTGCTATTCAAGCTAACTGCTACTGAAGCTACTCCACTTTAGCGCACGTCAGGCGAGCTACTTAGACTAGCCACTGCTTAGGGTAACTTTAACTCAGGCTTATGGGTCTTTAGACAGGACATGGTTTGCCGCTAGGTTCAGCAAATGCGCTGCACACTGCTGTTCAGCATGGCGCTGTCCGGGTTGGTGGGTCATTTCCTTTGTTGTCAGCAGCAAATTATGTATCTGTCCCTTGCCAAGAAGCAAGCGCTAACACTAGCCCTGCTAGTTAGGAGAAATAGACAAGCAAGGAAGAAGAGGCTGTGGGTGCACGAAACTTCAACCTCGATCTCAAATGTATGTCATACAGTTCGGGGAAATCAGACACACACATTACTAACTTCTCCATTTTGCTTTCTGGTCTTTCCGGGTTATTGCCCAGTTTTTATTGGCTGCACGTGTATTTGTCACTGCGCACCGCGGTCGAAGTTCAGCATAGTTGAAACCTGACCACCGTCAAGTAAAGCGGTACGCTGCGCTTGCGCTTTGATGCAGCGATAAACCGCCCTTGTGCTGTGCATTGAAAATAACTGGTTTCACAGCACAGCGGTGTGAGCATCGCATTCTGTCTGAAAGGCCATCAACAGCTACCCAGGTCATTTTATTTATTTATTTATTATATCATCATCATCATCATCATCATCATCATTATTATTATTATTATTATTAATATTACCCAGGTAATCTTTTTCTTTCTTTTTTATTTATTTATTTATTTTTTATTTATTATTATTATTTATGTTTTATTACCCAGGCCATTTTCTTTTTTCAATTTCTTTTTTATTATTTCTTTTTTATTACCCATGTCATTTTCTTTTTTTCCTTTTTATTTATTTATTTATTTATTACCCAAGTCATTTTCTTTATTTATTTATTTTATATACTTTTTATTACCCAGGTTATTTTCTATTTAAACTCACTGCTTCATAATAAAGCCCCCCCCCCAAAAAAAACACACACACACACAAACACACCTAAACAGGACATTTCCTTGTCCATTACTTTTTAAAGCATTTTACTACTTTTCTACTTAAAATGTGCAACGTTTTGTTTCTTAAACTCTTTTCATTTTGATGTCTTATTACTGCCGTCAAAATGAGTACATTTCCACTCCCCTGACTGCATATTCCATTGCATACATTTTGTTTTGTAAAGTAGGGAATCCAACTGTCTGGGTGGGGAACTTGACAATGGAGAGGCGGTATCACAAAAACTCTACTAATGGGCACACAAAAAGGGCTCCACTCCAAGGGCTGCATACATATTTATACCCATGTCCCCTTTCATGTGTTTCTACAAATCTTATCTCATACATCTCCTCTCGCCTTGCTCGCTAGCTGAACAGCCTTTTGTATTAAAGGAGGCCTGCACCACTCAGGCTCTATTTGGTTCCAGGGAGCCGATACCGTCTCATATCAGCGCACAATTTGACCGCGAAGAAAAGGGG
This sequence comes from Fundulus heteroclitus, assembly GCF_011125445.2. Classification (NCBI taxonomy): domain Eukaryota; kingdom Metazoa; phylum Chordata; class Actinopteri; order Cyprinodontiformes; family Fundulidae; genus Fundulus; species Fundulus heteroclitus. The sequence continues at coordinate 8,107,102 of NC_046384.1, forward strand.
GATTAGACCTGCAAAAGTGTGACCCATTTTACATCCGACCTGCTAAATCAGTCGACTTCTATTCATATCTCGCCTTCTTTGCAGATCTCCTGCGCGCTCACATTCCCCCTTGGGTCGCTGCCGATAACCTGGGGAAGATAAAAAGGACAGAGGAGTAGCCATGCAGGTCTTGTACGGTACAGTTAGAAGCCAAAAGCAGAGCCAGGTTCTCTGTTTTCCCTCCTAAATCAATAAGAAGGGCTCCTTTGGGGTATCCTGGCCAGCCATCTGGACTGAAATCCAGGGGCTCAGGTTGTCCCCTGGGCTCCCCCGCCTTCCAACCCCGTGTTCTGGAGGACCTGGCACTAAGTTAATCGTGCCGCCTCTCCTTTCCCTCCCCCCCTACGCCGTCCTTCATCATCCTCCCGCCGTCTGTCCCCCTACGTACACCTTCCATCTAATCTGGCCGGCTGCGACTCAAATGTCAGGCCACCTGGGAAAGACAGCTGTTGGCCTGCAACGGGAGCTGCCACGGCGGGCCTGGACCGGTCCCAGCCGTGTTCCTGAAAACGCTCGCCCAGACTGCGAGGACGACAACAACGCAATTTGCGGCGCAAATAGCATATTTATGGTTGCTTTCCTGCGAGCTCATAACAAATATGACTTAAGACGTGACGTATCCAGTCCTATATGTCGCGCTAGACGTGCAGCTATTGACCTAATTCTTCAGATTTAGCAGCTTTCTTTAGCATCATGTTCTGTATTTCCCCCCCCCCCACACACACACACACATTCTGCAGCACAGCAGGTTATAAATCCTAAACTGAAGTACAAATTGCAGCAGGTACACGAGTCTATCATTTGCCTGTAGAGGAAGGAAGAGGGGCCAGCAAATGAGAGGAGTGATTTTCATCAATACATCGCCAGATAAAGATCCATCTGGATCCACTGAAAGGAGGAGAGGAGGAGGTGGAGGAGGGTGTGGGGGGGGCAGCTTTTGGCATCGATGCACGGCCATTGATTGTGCGTCCCATTACCAGTATATGATCCAATCTACAAAAGGGGGGGAAGAGGAGCGACACTGCAAAGCGGGCTTTTCTGCTGCCCCGCCATCAAATAACGAAGGCTCGTCCCACACCTACCCCCCCAATTCCCCCCCTTTAATCACTCAGGAATGATTTGGGAAGGAATCCAAACATGAACACAGAGCAGCGCTCGAGAGGGAAAAAGCCGAGATTTGTTTAACAGAATTAAAATAAGAAAAAGGAAGAAGGGGGGGGGGGGTAAAAAAAAGAAGAAGGGAAGAAAAGAGAAAGAAGACACACAGACATGGCCTCTGTACAAATACCGTGTCCGCTCCGTGGGGAAATAGGAGCAGAAAGGTAGCAATCAATATTGAAACACAGAAATTAAGCATTTAAATCAGTAATTAGGGCGCAGGCATGTTTTTTTTTTTTCACACCTGTATGCCGCTGAGGCTGCCAACCCCAGCGCATCTGTTTCCCTCCACCTGCCAGGCACCTGGTATCATTTCAATAGCGCTTGATTGCATTCAACCGCCGAAGACTCTTTTAAGCTTCTTAGTGATTCCACCCTCCTCCTCCTCCTCCTCCTCCTCCGTCCCATCGCCGCGACCCAGCCTCCCCCACCGCCTCCCCCCCCCGCCCCGCGTCTGCATTATTTTGTATTTATTTGTATCTGTTCATTCCAATGCAGGTGCCTCGCAGTAATACTCAAGTGTGCCATACATGAGTGATTCTTTTATGCCTCAGTTCCTGCATTTGTCATTTTGGCGAAAGCAAGAGGATTAAGGGGGGGCTTGGATGTGTACCTCCTCTCTCCTATTTCTCCCTCACACTTTTTAACAACATCCTTCCCGAATAATTTGCATACCAAATTCTTTAACCCTGCGGTGGTCAGAGAGAACTGTCAAATCCTCTCTCTGCACTTGGCTTGGTCTGTGTGTGCATCAGACCTTTGACCGCTGACTTAGTTCCAACACAGTAGAGATATAAAAAAAGAAAAAAAATTCTTACACTAAAGCAGTTCCTCCAGTTCTCTTTGACTCCTGTCTTTCCTCCCATCCACGTGCATGTAATTCTTCGCCGTGCCACGAAATGCTGTATTATTACCGAGAGCAGGAGCAGGAAGAGCGGAGCAAAAGTTGTTTGTTCTGTACTGGTGAATGCCGTAATATTGTCATTACCACAAACACATCTGATTAAAGTGTAGACTAAATATTTTTTACATAAGATGGTGTCTTTATTCAAACCTGGTTGAGCCCAGGTCCTAATTGTACAGTAAGTAACGCGGCACGCAGTCAGCGGGTATGTACATTTTCCAATTTGCAAGTCTCTGATGTATCTAGACTTACATTAAGGCGTCAGGACTGTAGCCTTGGTGTAATTCGGCATTTACTAAAGCTTCCATCAGTCAATCAATACAACAAAGAAAGGTGACCAAACTCTACAGCAGGGGTCGACAACCTTTTTAAAACAGAGAGTTAGTTCATTGGTACCGTGTCATACGAAGGGCTACCTGTACCGACCTCTGAGCTACAATAATTAGCGCTCTCCTTAACTTTATGTAAAATAAACATGTTTTTAATGCTTCTGTTATTTTTAAATTATGTAAATACAAGCATGTTGGTGACCCCCCTGACCTAGACAATGCCTCAAGGCCAAATTAAACAGAACGACAAGCTCTTGTTCTGTGTCTTTCACATTAATCTGATTTCTGCTCCATTCTATTGGAGGTAAAGTCAAATAGCAACCCTCTCGATTTCCTAATTTCTTTATGTGGCGACATTCGCAAGATAAGGATCATGACTTAGACTTAGACTTTCTTTATTATCATTTTGTATGCATACAGAAAGAAATTTCGTTTTCATACAGCTCAGAAAAATTGCAGTAACTCTACAGGATACCTTGCAGTGAATTACAGTACAGGATAAAAATGCAGTAATAAATCGCAGTCAGTTACAGGATAATTTTCAATTGACTTCCGGATAAAGTGCAGCAGTGTAAACAATTGTAAACAAATGTAAACAATTATGCCGTAAGTTTCCATGAGTGAAAAGGGCTGAAATAACCTTCTCCAGATAGGTGGCGGGACGCAGCCTTGGTGATATGGTGAGAAGCTATACATTTTAGTGTGTTTGCATCAACTGTGGCATTGCCAATCTCAGTGGCGTGCACTTCATTCGGACGACATTGCATATTGATATTTTAATGCACTTTCTTTGTCATCTAAAAGGTTTGTGCGGAGGTGCGTCGTCACCATTTTCTCCCTCTGCCGCTGCACGAACAGAGACATGGCAGATACGGGGACGTGACAAGCACATTAGCAGTGCTTATAAGTCAGCTGATCAATAACTCAAAGCGCCTCGTTTTTAGCCGGATTTGTTGCGCTTTAAAAACAACAAAGAGGTCGATTTGCCGCAAAAAGACAACTTAGATCGCGTGTCATGAGATGTAACAGTTCTATGCATTCCTGTGTTGGAAACATTGCCTTATGAACTTTCGGTAATGCTGTAATTTCATGCAAAGCGTAGCAAATTTGGTTTTTCATTGGTGCATGTGCTGATTTTCCACCTTGAAATGAACTCTTGCCACCTGAGTCAACCCTGACGCCCCCTCCTTTTCCCCCAAAACTGAAGTCTAGCAGGGAGTCTCGAATCAAACTTGGCCCCCGGCTGCACCATGTAAAGTGTTGCAAATCTGCAGAATTCCCTCACTTTTCAGCCCCCCCACCCGCCCCTGGAAGCTAATGGGATCATTCGGATTCGGTTACGGAGATTCAACAGTTAGAGAGCCACCATCTGGGTTTCTGTTAACCTGAGTCAGATGTAAGCCCGTCGCTACTGCAAGGTACAGCAGCTTGGTTAATGATTCTTAATCTTTTCTTTAATTAAATTGTGCAGCCAACCTGAAAAATCTATCTTAATGCAAATGAGAAACTCCTTTTTTTGGCATTTGCTTACCGTAATGCACTAATAAGGTTAATTTAATAAAAATCTGTTCCACTTTTTAGAGATAATTGTGTGTCTTCTTGATCTATTTTCTACAGAGTGGAGGGGAAAATAAAAAAAATATAGTGTTTGTGGAAATTGCGGTATCACAGGATGAGCCAAGGAAGAGAACCCTGCCATGGATAATCGTATTTGTATGAAGTGAAAATCTATTTTTCTCCACAGCAGTGTCCCACTTCAGTCCTTTGTGACAGTTTCCTGTCACGGGACAAAAAAAAAAAAAAGACGAGCTTTCAACACAAAGGTTTAAAAGCGGAGAAGTCAGGCACGCAACGCAAGAATAGGCTATAAGTATTACCTACAGGAAAGATAAATAAATAAAAGAGCTGCCAAAAGGGCAGATCAGCTTTCCAAACAGTATCCTGAATGTTTGCACTGAAATGATCTTCCAGTGACTGGATGAATGGACGGTGCATGAAATCTGAAACTTTTTGGGAATCACAAAGCAGACGGCTCTGAACTCTGAGTAGGTTTTTTCCTCTGCTCCCAGACCAGCCGCCTGTTCTCAAAAAGATTATCTGACCAGAAATGGGGATTAGATCCACAATCAATGCAACTATGAAGTGACAATAAATCTTGAAATATATTTAGCAAAAATAAGTTTTTTAAATGTGATAAAAATAATAATTCAGCACTGAACAGAAATAAGCACACAGGAAGTGCTTAACAGAAAATATACGGTATAGTCATGGTTCTGTACCTTAGTCAAAAATTGGGAATGGACCGGTGACAGTTTAGCATCCTCGAGCTGGTTACTGATGAGTGACTGCTATTTAAGAAATGTCTCTTCTCATGATCGGGTGCAATTTATCAAACGTCATTTCTTTTGTGCAGCTGATCCATTTTAGCCACCGGTGTAGATGTAGAGCTTTAAGTGATCCAAATTGGCATCCGACTGAATGAAGTCATAGCGACTACATCTGGTTGAAGATAACGGTGCCGGCCAGACCACTTGCAGTTCTCTGCAACTGTGCCTGTGTAGGTCCGACCAAGACGGACTCCTGGTCTATCTTGGGCGGACCTACGGAGCGATTTGACAGGAAAGTCATGAGTCTGACAGGAACGGAGGCATGTTGGCAAAGTAAAGCATCTAATTTGAGGAAAATACAAAAATAAATCTCTCAACTACAAGGCAAACCGTACGCAACTGTACGCGGTTTGTCTGGAAACACACACCTCAATAAAGAATCAATAAGGCATTTCAACAAACGGTGTACTTACCCATGATAGGAGCTTGGAAGTACAGAAAACAGTCAAAGCGAAACGGCAATCTTCTTTGAGCTTGTTCGAGCAGAACCTGCAGCTTTATGTTTACTGCCTGACTCGATTATACTGGCAGAATCTCTGGTACATACTAGTGTTGCACCGATGCCATTTTTCTGGCCCCGATACCCGATACCTGGTGGCTGTGCAGTATTAGCCGATACCGATACCATCTGTTTGAAATTGATGTGTGTGTGTATATATGAAGAACTGCATACTACTTAGGGTAGTAGAACTTTTTATTGCCTACCTGGAATGGGCGACAATAGTTGAATAAACTTTTGGCTCTCAATGGCCAAAATAGTGCAACATTCGTGAAATTATAACATGTATAATAGTAGTGCAACAGTAAAATCACATTAATAATTGAATAATCTCTTTTAAACCCTGAGTTTTGGCGCTCAAATGCCAAAGTAGTGCAACTTTCATGAACTTATATAACATGTATAATACTAGTCAGGAGAGAGAAGGCTGCGTTCAAGTGACATACAAACATCAAAATGGTATTGGTGCCTATTTGTTGGTACTCGCTGATACCGATACCACCATTTTAGTGCTGGATCAGGGCCCTGTCCGATACTGGTATCGGTATATCACTAGTACATACGCTCGTGTAAAAATTCGATCTTGTGAGTCCTGTGGTCCATAGAGGACCCGTTTACGCAGCCGTTATGTCAGATTAGACGGATCGGACACAAGTGGTATGTCTTGGGCTTTAGCCTTTGCACCACATCAGCCAGAGATGCTAGTTTAATTCTCAGATGTTGCAGCATTTCTCTTAGCTTTAGATGTTGTAGTATTACTTTTGGTATTTGCATTTTTAGCTTTAGCTCTACCTTTCCGGGTGCAACCTTTGAAAATAAGTGATGTTTATTTAGTTCTTTATTCATTGTAATAGTGCTAGCTTTAGTCTCAGACGATGTAGCATCACTCCTGTTTTAGCAATTGTTGCTTTGACTGTAGAATAAGTCGTTACTTTGATTTGCAGTATTACCTGCTCTAACACCAATTTAGCTGTTTTGGTGTTAAAGTTGTCATTTAAAGCTATAATCTCAAAATGATATTCATCTACCTTTTTTTAGTGATATCCTTACAACGTACAACTTCAGTTTCTAACATTAACTTTCTGATGAACTGTATCTCTTCTTCTACCACTATATCCGCAGCGCTGACAGCAGCATGATCAGCTGCCATAATAGCCGTTGTTGCACCTCTTTCATTCAATGCTGAAATCGAGGACATTCACAGAGACAGCTTTAGCCAGGGGAAGGTCGTCCAAAACAGGAACTTTCCCTGGAAGTTGGGGACTGTCCTCGAAAACCAAGGACGCCTGGACATGCTAGTTTCAGTATTAGCAATTTAAGTGCTAACTTTAGTCTCAGATATTGTAGCCATGTAATAACCTCGTCTGCAAGCTGAATTCTCGCGCTATTTGTGCGTTCACAAACACACGGGAATCCATCTTGTACTGCTACAGCTTCAACCGCCTGTCCTCAAATAGATTTGATGCATGCAGACCCAGGTTGTGTGCAGAGAGTGCCACACGTTATTAGCCATGGAATGTCCTCTTGTGCAATAGACGTCGCAGCTTTAATTCATACTGTTGGAGAATCCGCTTTTGTTGCTGGTGTTTCATTGTTAGGTTCATAATTTGTAGTTTAAGCTCTTTTTAAGTCATTCAATAATCCCACATGAAGACAATCTGTTGTAGTGCTGCTGTAGCCTGTAACAAATTTGCGTTACGACTACCATTAATCATTATAGTTACATTTTTATATCACATATTATCGTGCTAGCTGTAGCTGTTATGATAGCTATGATTGTAACATTTGTAGATTTTGCTCTACCTGTTATAGTGCTAGCCCTAGCATTTAGCGTTTTAAATTTTATTTATCTTTTAGCGCAACGTTTGTAATATTAGTGTTTGCCATTTTAGCTATAGCATTAGCCACCACAGCACAAGCTTTAGCTGTTGTCATATTAGTGCAGCCTTTAGCATTAAATGAAATTAAATAAAGCTTTAAATTTAATGTAAGCAGTTGTACTAACTCCTGTAGCATTACTAAAAGCTACAGAATCATCTGTTTTAGCTTTAGTATAAGCTTTTGTTGCCTCAGACTCATTTTATTTGTTCATATTTGCTTCTTTCAAAGGATGTCCCGGGGTAATAAAATGTGTCCCTATACAATAAGGGACTTTTCTAGTTCCTCTAATAGATTCTGGGTTTCCTCTCAATGAAACAAGTCCAGAAAAACTGCCAAAGTTGTCTGGAAGGCATCCAGATTAGATACTCAGACCATCTCAGTGCAGAGGAGCTGTCTGGTTGTTTGGAAGGAAGACATAAAGAATGATTCGAAACTTGCTTGCGTTTGAAAAGATGCAAACAAATAAACCCAGAAACTAAAACGTCACCACGCATTTAGCCAGGTTCGAGTTGGCAACACGAGGGGGGGATAATATGAAGTCATTAATTAGATTACATTAGCTGCAAAGGCTTTGCGAGGATTAATGTCGAGAAATGTGCTCACTGAAAAGCCTAAGATAGCGTACCTGAGTCCGCCTCAAACCTGATTAGCTCCAGTTCTGACAGCTCACATCTTGTTGTCTACCTGGCACTTTGAGAGTAATCTCTCCATTGTGCTTCTGGGAGGCAGGTAGATTTAGACGTTGCTGTCTGCAGAATAACACACACTTGCCGACTTTTTCATTTTGTTCCTCCCCTTCTGCTACATCTGCTCTCAGCAGCAGCAGCAGCAGCTTACCCAGGAGGTGTGTATGTGCGTTTATGTGTGCATGCTGCAGGTGTGAGTCACATTTCCAGAGCCAGACTTTAATAGGTGAATCACTGCAGCGTATCCCAGCATCCTCCCTGGTGGCGGCAGGAGGCTCATGTCAGGAGACTGGAGACTGGAGTACCGCGTGTCAGAAGCTCCTCGTCACCGTTTGTCCAGGATGGAAGAAGACATCCGTCAACATCTTTTTGGCGTGTGATTCTGGCGCTGCTGGGAATAAGGAAGCATCTCAAGCCAAATAAAAAAAATCTCTGGGAGAGGTTGAGAGGAGAGCCTTAGGGAGCTGCTAGCTCCTTCGTTTGTTCAGAGGTAAAATATTATCATACCACACGTCATAAAGTGCAACCCGGCCGATAACTCGACGTCTCCGATGTCAGGAGAAATCACTAACAAGTCTGACAATTGAAAGTTCAGATGAGCCTTCTGGGAGATGGAGGCCTGTTGACTAAGTGTGCTCCCTCCCACCCGCCGAACACACACTCCTTCTCTTCCTTTAACAGTGAATAAAATTGACTCGCTCCTGGCGTGGCAGGCAAAGGTGCGGAAGCCGGTAGCATCACCTAAGAGGAGGCGTGCTGATCACATCTTTGCCTAATGAGCTCCTTAGAAGGTCTAAAATAGCAGATCAGACCCCTCTGCCTTCCAATTTACCGATGGGTGTCTCCTCACCCCCTCCTGCGGGCTTGTCAGGTAGAGCTCGACTTCTTCACGGCTCTGGCTGTCATCCGAGGAGAGGCGAGGCAGGAGGTGTGGAAGGTGAGGAAGAAAAGTTGGGATTTTAGAGACGACTAGAAGATCCTTGGAGCACAGTTGGGAAGCAGAGAAGCTAACGGCGATACGAGATTCAACCAGAAACCTGCGGTTTAACAAAGGTTTTTAAACATAATTTATGGAGAATGATTATATACACACAAATAAGGACTGAGTCAAAGGTCACAGTTTACATGCTGTAATCTTAAGCCCTCTTTTTTTCTAATATATCTACATGGATTTAGAGGAAATCATAGGTACCTCCAAAGCTATCTCCTAACAAAGAAATCTGAAGAAATGGTGGCTTGTTTATCGATATCGGCAGAACAGAGCATGAGAACAAGAGACACATCGAAGCTTGGACGGATATAATGAGGCCACTGCTCCAATCTGTTAGGGTGAAAAAGCAGCTCAAAGAAAAAGCTCTTGATTTACCCTTTTGTATCATTTCAACACTCAGTTATCTCACTTGTCTGCTGGTGGTTCCTAGAGTCTCTAAAAGTAAAATGGGAGGCAGATACTTTAGCTATCAGGCTCCTCTCCTGTGGAACCAACTTCCAGTTTTAGACACCCCGTCTACTTTTAAGACTAAGCTTAAAACTTTCCTTTTTGACAAAGCTTATAGTTAGAGTGGCTCATGTTACCCTGAGCTACCTCTATAGTTATGCTGCTATAGGCTTAGGCTGCTGGAGGACATCAGGGACTATTTTTCTCACTCTGCTGAGTTCTCCTACTGCTCTCCAATTTTTTTGTTTTCAGTGTTTTGTTCCATTGTTTGTTGTTATTCCAGCTTTTAACTTTTTGTTCTGTCTTTTTTCTCTTCATAGAAGGTACACCTGGTCTGGCGTTCTGTTAGCTGTGACATCATCAGGGGAGGCAGATCATCCGCTATTACCATTTAACATAGAAAGTACTCCTGGATCAATGTGAGCTTCTGTGCTTTCTGTGTCTCTGCTCTGTCTTCTCTAACCTCCAGTCAGTCGAGGTAGATAAGCGTTCACACTGAGCCTGGTTCTGGTTCTGCTGGAGGTTTTCCTCCCTGTTGAAGGGGAGTTTTCCTCTCCACTGTCGCTTCATGCATGCTCAGTATGAGGGATTGCTGCAAAGCCATCAACAATGCAGGCGACTGTCCACTGTGGCTCTACACTCTTTCAGGAGGAGTGAATGCTGCTTGGAGAGACTTGATGCAACCTGCTGGGTTTCCTTAGAGAGGAAACTTTCTGACCAACTTGGAGGATCTGATTGAATTTGACTGTTTAAAGTGCCTTGAGATGACATGTTTCATGAATTGCCGCTGTATAAATAAAACTGAATTGAAATTTAACTTGTGATCTAACATGAACCATGTCTAAAGAAGCTAAATCAGTACTTCTGATAAGAGCTTCCTCTTTAAGAAGACGAGGAGAGGAGCAGGAGATACAGGTATCTTGCGGCAATGTTAATAAGTGATGGCTTGATGGAGCCATGGATAGATATCGGTGTGGGACCAGTCTGTCGCCTTAAAAAAAGCAAAATCCTGCATTCAAAGAGCTGAAATAAGCTTCATCTTTTGGATGGCTATGAGAAAGGTCGTCAATTTAAGTACCTTGATGTGTTTTAACGAGTTGTCATCATCCGGGAAGAGCTGCACGATATACCCCCTTTAAGATCGCGTTTTCACTAAATAATCAACACGTCTTCTGCATCCCAAGGCAATCAGCTAAAAGTTGTCAAGACAAAGCAGGGGGGTGAATCTGAGCAACAGCCACTGAACCTCTAACCCAGGAGCTAGCTATAATTCAGGAGAGGTTACAGTAAATGCAGAATGAAAGTGACGTAGCGACATGATACAAAGACAGCCGCACTTCTTTATGGTCCTGTAGTGATTCTTACAAAGATAGTGACTGGAATGACTGATATGGGAGGGTGTTAAATGGATTTAAATGGCAAAAAAAGGTTTAAAAACTTTTCAGGAACACCTTTGTATCTGAACATGGTCTTTTGTGCAAATGTTATCAGCACCTACAGATGGACGGACGGACCTTTCACAGTATGTGAGAGAAAAGAAGTGTGAAAATAACATGTTTCTATGCTCATAATTTCTATCTATCCAGCCCTGGACAGTTCTTGTATCAAATTCCAGACTTTTCCAGGCAGGGTAGGAATTCTTTTAACAAGAAAACGCATCTAAGAATGAATAAAACAGGCTGACTAGCGGCAGCAAAACAAAGAGAAGACCTAAAACTACCTTACATGTGGCTGTGACTTCTGATGAAAAGGAGAAAAAAATATCTTTTCACTCCTTCACTCCTCTATCCTGCCGGATTCCTCCTGCATTCAAAGAGGCTAAAAACACAAGCAAAGAGTCACAAATCCACAAGCTCCAGTCAGGTTTACGGCCCAATTTTGGTGTAATAAAGTCTCTTCCTTGCGACGACAAAACCTACAAGCACGAGCAGACTGTACACAAATACATTCAGCTGTAAAACACAATTCAAATCCTGTCAATAATTAATCCAGGAATACCTACTCCCGAACACGTGTAATCTTTTTAGGATTATATCGGAGGGAAACCGCTCTGCCTGCGCTGTGACAGGTGTTCCTGCATTAGCATCCATTAAAAACAGATTATGTGGCAGTTGCTCCCATTCCACCGGCAAACGTGCGGGAAAATGTTGATGCTGGCAGCGCGGCAGTCTGCAACACGCCCCTGTAATCACGCACGGCCCTTAATCTAGATGTCTTTTTAAAAACCTTTGCTCATCCGCGGAAGGTTCTGCTGAGCTCGCACGTCCTTCTGCAGAACATCATTTGCACATAGCTCGTCCTGCTGGACATTTAGCCGGCGCAAATCTGAGCTCTGACACGTAAAACATTCAGAAATCCTCTTTTACCAGTTGCATTAATGGCCAATAGGTCACATGTGAAGACTAGGGGGAGTGGGGGGGGAGGAAGTGCTAACATTCAGCCGCAGATGCGAGTTCACATAATGAGGCCCAGAAAGAAGACGCCATAATATCCTTGCTAATAAGGTATAATCATCTCATTGTAATCAAGTTATGTGCAATTTATGAGGGTTAGGGAATGGGCCTTTTGACTCGTGATGCTGTTTTTTTTTTGTTTTTTTTCCCCTGTGCGCCGGATGCTGGTCTGCAGGACTGAGACGGAGCATTGTTGATGGGGCTGCAAGATTGAATGACAATGTGTTAAACCTCCTTCGCCGAGGCGAACGCTGGTGTAAAAAGAAATGGATGTTTTAAAGGTACTCTATAGCAGCAGAAATAAAAAGGTTAGATATTTTAATTAAAAAGTAACAGAAAGGGGAAGCTAAGGGAAAAAAAAGGAGAAAAAAGAAAAAAAAGAAAAAAGAGAAAAAAAAAGTAAAAAAAAAGAAGAAAAAGAAGAATTTTTTTTTTTTAAAAAGACAAAAAAGACAAAAAAAAGAGAAGAAAAAAAGAGAAATAAGAAAAAAAAGGAAAAAAAAGGGGGAACTGAAATATAGCTAGATTTAAAAATCTACATAACGGTTAGAGATCCTAGGATAGAGTTTGTGTCTGTTCTTTCCGGTTTCTGGCAGCAAAAGCAGATTTGAATGTATGAATGACAAGAGTAGATTCATCAGTCAAGTAGTTAGGATGTGCGTTAATCTTCTTTAGGCAGTGAAAGCCTACAATTCCCATGTCTACAGTTCCACCAGCTTGAAACCACTAGAAGTGTAACAAACAAAGTCCCTTTACACAGCGAGGAAGGGACGGGAGGTAAAAATTCACTGCTGGGGTCACAAACCCTCCACAACAACTATTAAAAGCTATTTATGTGGCAGCTGGTTGTTTGGAAGGCACTCCAGGTGAAACTTCATTTCTGTCCTACCATCACAAACGCAAACAAGTCGCGTTAACTTAACTCTATTGGGACTTTGGTTGGATGAGGCAGAAATTTAGATAATTTCATGCAACAAACACATGGAGGTGAGTCTGGCGTAAAACACAGGAAGAAAAGCTCCTCCTCTACACGGTAAAAAGTACGGTAGAGGATCAGTCATGCTGCGGTGCTGTTTCTCATCCAGCCACAGTTGGAACCTAATTATAGATAATGGCCTCCTTCAAATGCCAGGATGTACCAGAAAACTGTAAATTAGATTAGATTAGATTCAACTTTATTGTCATTACACAGGTACAAGACAACAAAATGCAGTTTAGGTCTAACCAGAAGTGCAATAGCAGCAAGTGCAGGATATACAATGGTTCCATTAAGTACAGGACATGGGAACCATTGTATATCCTGCACTTCATTAATGGGTAATTGCCCGTAGTATTCAACCATTTCCCCAAACCAAGGCGCCATATGCCAAGATATTAAATATTAAACTTCGTACTTTAACTGCAAAACAGTAGCAATTTATATCCAGTTGATTCAAAGCAATAGTTGGTTTTATTGTTGCCAAAGGTAGCTGATTTAAAAGAACTATTTTATTTTATTGGAGCAACTAGAGAAAACTCTGCACTGTGTCTGGAAGGTCATCAGTAGTAATTGTAATATTTACCATGTAAACAACGAAACTGGTGTAAGACCAGTTACGGACAGGATTTTTATCAGGACTGGCAATTATGGGTTAAAAAACGGACACCAACAAATCTGACTGACAGCAGATTATAGGGCAATAGAAACTTTAACCTTATGTCAAATACGAGCAGAGAAAACACTCCACCACTGCTTGCAACCTCGAGAAAAATGAATGAGAGCAAGGGTACGAGGAAATTTATGTGGTTTCAAACTTATACTATAATAATTTTAATAATTAGTTTTTGTTTATACTTGTTAATGTTTAAGTCCAGGATCTGGTCTGTCTCTAATTGAAGCTAAGCAGAGGCATCTTATGCGTTTTCATTCTGCAAAAAATGCTCGTTTAAAGAGAATAGCTGCCGAATTTGAATCGGTCACTAAAAACTGTTTAAAGGCAAAAGATTGAGAAGTACTTTTTTTTTAGCCATCCTATACAGCTGACTGACGTGAATGGAAGAGTCTGATTTTATGCTAAAAACAAGCCTCGCCACAGTCTTTTGCATCTCATTAAGTACGACTAGTAAGACCTGAAGTCTTAGTTTGTAAAGCATGCCATTAAAAAAAAACAAAAAACTTTAGTATAACTTTTAAGCCAGAAATTGTCCACAACCAGTTCAAGCTGATGCAGATGTGCCTCACATTTATTTATTTCAGCAAGGAGTCACAACTTTGAAGACAATCGCTGCCAATTTTGGATCAGCACAGTAAAGAAAAGCTTTCAGACCATTTATCTTAACAACTGGGGTCTGATAAAGCCTTAATAAAATATCCTTCAATACAAATTAGGCGCCTAAAAGCTGCGTTATTTGCACATGAGGCATTTTGTGCAGCCAACTTGTTGCCAGCTCTGTTTTCTCTGCCACCACAGAGTGAAGTGCGTGTCATTTTACTCAGCTACCTCCTCAGATTCATCAGAAAAAACAGGCAGGTTTCCTGAGCCGGCTCACCTTATTGGACCAGACCTGCTCTCTATGCATGCAGCCGCCTCCAAAGCGGGGGGGTAATTGCATCCCTGAGCCTGACACCCACCCATCGGTGATTTGATACCGTTCGTTTGATGCCCCGCGTGCGCTCACACGCGTGTGTTTGCGGTGCCTGGAACACATTTACTGTCTGCGAGCCAAAAGCCGACCGCCATCGCACTAATAAAAAAAATTAAATTAAAAAAAAGGTCCTGTTCCTTCGGCTTGGCCTCGACGTTAGACCGCACCAATTACACGAAAAAACGGCTCCGTCTCTGGCCGACACCGGCTTTGAACTTCAAAAAAGGTGATTACCGGGTTAAAAGGAGGAGAAAGGGATGCGTGTGACACGTCGGCGTCAAAAAGTGTGAGCCTGACAGGACGCTTTGTTCAGGTGGAAAACGGGAGCTTCTGCACGTTTCCCCTTTGATTTAACAGAGTCGCGCACAAAGACCAAGTTGGCCGTCTGCTGGAGTCTGAGTGGGTGAGCGCCTTGCTGAGACAGCCCATCAATCAGCCCCTTCGAACACCTTTCCCCCCCCCTACCCACACTTCCTGTAAGTGCTCTGCCATCCACAGCGGCCGCCGCTAGTCCACGGGAAGCCACCGGGGTGAGGATCCAGCAAACCTATTTTTTCCCCCCTTTTAATTTGAGCAATTGCTGCGAGCATCGATCGGAGCGCCGACACAATGCAGTAACGGGAGAGGTGGGGCGGGGAGCCCCGGTGCCGTTAATGTAGCCCCGACTGAGGAATCAAACGCTCCCTCTTGTTTTAAGAGCTGTTCCACCCCGGCAGCACAAGGCAGCGGTGCCGAGCGGGTCGATAGCGCTGATTAAACGGCACATATCCTGGTCATCAATATTATACACACTCTATTTGCAGGGCCCCAACGTTGAGGTCGCACTGCTGGTGAAGTGGATAAATACGGCGGAGATATACAGTGGATAGTTTGGGGCGGCTGGCCTGAAAAGTGAAATGTTTTACGGCCGAGGATGTAAAATAAACCAAGGGTGAGTGTTCCTCAAGTTCCACCCGGAGTAGCTATCTAAATTAGTTTTTATTAGAAGTATCATGGAAGTGTAAGCAAACCTTATTCTAAAAGGCAGCTCGTCATTTTTTTTTTAAAGATCTGAGGATATTATCATCAGAAGGAAGAAGAAGATTAAGGAATTATATTTAGAAACGGAGCAAAGATAAATCAGAGGTTGTTTCATACCCGGATGGTGGAGCCCTCCTCTAATCAGGTTTACGACGCTCGGCACCAGAGGGGATCGTTTCCCTAAAGAGGTTCACAATAAGCACAAGCAAGTCCCGAGTCAATACACGCGGATCAGGTCTCTGGTCAAAACCCAATTCAGGAGATTTGAATGAACGCAAACACCAAGTCCAAATGACTAAGTCAAGCTAAACAAGCCCCCCCAAGGGAAGGCCCAAGTCAAGACACGCAAGTCAAGCCAGGCAAGATCAAAGCCTAATCTGGACATTCAGGACCCAGTTCCCATCAAGATATGAAACTCAAGCAATGCAAACTCCAAATCAAGTCCAAAGTCATGACATGCAGGTCCCAGGTCACAACGATGAAGTCCCAAGTCAAGATGTGACAGAAGTAAATGAAAGCTCGGGTCAATATCTACAACTTCCAAGTGAAGACATAAAAGTCCAGATGTGCCAATTAAGCATGTTATATTGCTCTCTCATTTTCCTCTCCTCTTTTTTTCACCTTTTCACCCTTTTTGCATTTTGTCTCATCTGTTTCTCTCCCTTTTCTCTCTCTCTCGTCTACCTTCCCATGTCCATGTAACATGAAATAGTCCCAGAATAAAATCTAATACAGCGTCTTACACATATAAATCCAGCAGAGCACTATAGAGAAAGCAGGAAGGCTCCACTTGTGAAAGTAAAATCTGTTAGGCTTGGCATTAAGACAACAATTCTTAAAGCTTCACTGCCAGACAGGACACTGAAAACACAAAGCATACACACGCTAATTCCAGGTCAAGATGTGCAACTTCCCCCTTAAGTCCCAAGGCAACACTTGAAAGTCCAAAACCGACTTCTAAGTCAGAAACCCACAAGTCCCACGTCAAATTATGCAGGTTCCAAGTCAGGTCCAAAGCCGGGACACGAAACTCCTTTGACTATTTTCAATACTTTGGTTCTAGAGTCTTAATATACGGAAGAGGATTAGGGCCATTAAAAAAAAAAAAAACACGTCTTCTATATTCTGAGATTAAAGTCAGAATTCTGACTTTTTTTTCTCAGAATTCTGAGAAAAAAAGTCAGAATTCTGAATTTAATCTCAGAATTCTGAGAAAAAAGTCAGAATTCTGAGAAATAAAATCAGAATTCTGAGAAAAAATTCAGAATTCTTACTTTTTTTCTCAGAATTCTGACTTTTTTTTCTCAGAATTCTGAGAAAAAAAGTCAGAATTCTGAATTTAATCTCAGAATTCTGAGAAAAAAATTCAGAATTCTTGCTTTTTTTCTCAGAATTCTGACTGTTTTTCTGAGAAAAAAGAATTCTGAGAATTCTGATGTTAAAGTCAGTAATTCTGACTTTATTTTCAGAATTCTGAGAAAATAGTCAGAATTCTGACTTTAACATCAGAATTCTGAGAAAATAGTCAGAATTCTGAGAAAAAATGTCAGAATCGAGTAGACTTTTTTTTTGAGTAGCCCTAATCCTCTTCCATATTAATATGACCAAATGTCTGATAAAAGTTTCAGAATTTTTTTTTTTGTAAATACATTAAATAAGGTTTATATGTTATGTTTCAGTTGAAGCTTAAGTGTTTTTCTCCATTAAGCCCTGAACCACTGGTAATTTCTGCATGTTGACCGTTTAGCTTTGAGAGGAACGTACTGTTCAGGCAAGATTTAACTTCTTATTCACCATAATTTTACATTTTTGATTACCAGAACTGTTTCACTTTTCTGGCCTTTATTGATGTCTTGATGCAAATACCGTCTATAAACTTTACATTAAGTCGTTTCTGCTCAGCCGCTCAGCTCCGGACGCCATGAATAAACCCAGGAACCTTCAGCTGAGACCGGGTCCACACGACGACTCCGCTCACTCTCATCCTGAAGGGTCGCGCAGAAACATTTTCAAAAACTAAATTAATTCGGAACAGAGCTGATGATGCATGGTGGCAAAATAAACAAAAAGTAATAATTTGCAGAAGGCACTGCTGCACTTCAAGTGCCAACACAAGCCCGCCTGCCCTCACGTGCAAACACATACAAGTGTTGGACAGTCGATAGCACTACCGCATGATAATCGATTGCCATTTGTAACAGCAGGGTAGGCAGAAGGCTACGATCAGTGCAAATTATTGTCACCGCATGCTGTCGTGCTGTGCAGTCAGCCGGCCGGCATAGCGGAGCAAGATAAATGACAAAAGAGTCGCGGGAGCAAGATAGCAGTTAGTCATACCTGGTGTTGCAGGGAGGGGGGGGTGGGGGTTGCATCAATACGACAGGGGAGGGCCAAGGAGCAAGAGGGGAGGAGAGGAAGCAGGAGTGTGTTGAAACGCACCAAATGTAGGACTTTCTGTCATTTATATTAACTCTGTTTGGAGTTCTGGTGAATTAGCTGGCAGAGGATTGTAGAGCTGGGCAGCGGTAGAATATTACGTGTGTCAGCATCAGAGGGGTGACTCCGCTAGGAACGAGAGCCACTGAGGGGTTTATGTTATGTGATGCTAAGGCATTCTGACCCTGCCTTGTTGAACAACCAAACCAGACTGACCTGATGAAGGCGGATGGTCTTTGTCTACGAGAAAGGTGAGACTCCGCTTTTCCAAACAAGCCGACACTGAAAAAAAGATTTGCTTTTTTGCTGTCTCGACACCATTAAATGTGTCAACAGAAGCTAATTGTAGTACAAACAAACATAACCTGAGTAAATACAAAAAGCACACACTCTTCTAAATCATGAATTAATGTTGATTCACACGCTTTTTTTTTGGCAGAACGGATCAGTTCACTTTCACTTTCCACATCTGGGCCCGTAGAATCAAATGAACCCCCTAAATATAACACGTCTGACGACATGAAGTAGGCTGGACCACGAGACGCAACATAAATCCAACTACAGGTGAAAAAGTGCTTCTAATGTCGCGAAAGGGTGACAAAGCCATGGAACCCTGAAGACCTTTCCCAGAAAAGGCCGACCAACCCGAACTACTCCAAGAGATCACAAAAAGATCCCAGAACAGCATCTAAAGTTCTGCAGGCTTCACTTGGCTGCCTCTGAGAGGCTGAAAAAGCTAAATCTAGAAATTGGGGTGACCCTGGTGAAATCCGGACTTCCATTCAGTATAGTCACAGCAGTTTGGTGTCCAACGGGGCGTGGAAGCTAAAAAAAAAACCCTCCAATGTGGCAGAACTGAAACAATTCTGCAAGGAGGAGTGGGTCAAAGTTTCTCCACGGTGACGTTAAAGACTCGTTTGCATAAATCCCAAACGCTTGTTTGCAACAACTGCAGCTTTAGGAGATAGGGCCAATGTGTTTGGATTGCTTCTTTTATCAAATAAATCATATCATCAATCAAACACTGCATTTTTTTTATTCATTCATGCCAGCATCAAAACGTCACACCTGTCATAGAGACCGGCTGTTTTTTTCACGGATTCAGATATGGCTGAACTGTTCATTCGCTCGACTTCGTTCAAGTACTTCAGCAATAAAGTGAGAGAAATGCAATCAGAACCAGAGAGCAAAGAAGAGTAATTTCAGAGCAGCTCAGCGATGAAGACACTCCTCAAGAAGTCAGCAGTGTTACATCAAGCATTCCCATTGATCCAAAAACGGGGAAATGGAATGCTCCCATTGATTGGAGATGCTCGGGGTCTTATTAAGCAACTGTGACCGTCCCTAAAGCAAACGTTGGGGACAACTTACCTAACATCTGACTACACCGCATTGATTTTTTTCCCCTTTCGCTTTCCATGGCGGCTTGTGTTTGCATGTCCCCCCACGCTGCTCGCCGATAGCTTGGCAGCATCGGAGCAGCTGTAATTTGTGATAGCCGATCAGACGCTCCCTTCGGGTCGATACTGCATCTTGTGGAGGAAGCCTGGTAATACGAATAAACATTTCACCTTTGTCTAAACAATCGAGTCAGGCGAGGTCTCCGCAGCACCGCGGGGACGACGGCTGATGCAGTTGGTTATCAGCGCCCTCGTTTTAAATGCTTCTTGTATGGTAAAGATCGCAAATCGATGAGGAGTCATTTTTACTGCAAAGGTGGTGTCAACTGAGGTAACGCAGGTGATGTTTTAATTGTTGCATGGGGAAAAGTCTTAAACAAGAGCTTTAGGAGTATAGGAAGCTATCTCTGACATTTTCTCTACAATCTCTAACTAAATAAATTTGTCTTTTTCTGCCGTATTCCATTAATATATTGATTCAGTCATGAAAATACATAATTTTAGGACCTATTTACGGTAATATTTAGTATTCAAAGCATATTGTTAGTATTTTTGAAACAGTCTAAAGTACAAATAAAGTTCTTCAGCTGCAGTTTAAGACACAACAGAGTTCTTTGGCAGTAGCCAAAAAAAGAAAACAGAGTCAAAAGCATTTTACTTCCCAGCCTTTTTTTCCTTAAAGATAAAAGTCTGAAGGCGTAAATATAATTTGCTCATTAATGTGACGACATTGTCACAACAAAAGTTACCTTTTTGGATCAATGGCTGGGATTTACTGCTTTCAGTAACGTGTGGCTGCACGGTCCAAAAATTGCTCAAAATACATGTTTCTGTGGGTTCTCACGGCTTTACACCAAAAACAAGCTTTTGATCACAAAAAAACCCAGAAATATCTTAACAAAAGGCACCATTTTCAATGCTGCTACGCTGAGATAGTTTTTTTTTTGTTAAAGCATACCAAAATACAACCAGTTTTAAGAAAAACTAAACTGATCCAGGATGGGTTAACTACAACTAAAGTAAGCTAAGCTAGAAAAATAATGCTAAATAAGTTAAGCTAATGTAAGCTAAGCTAATGTGCGCTAACCTAAATTATTAAGATTAACTAATTTAAGCTAAGATAATCAAAACCAAACTAGGGTAATGTAATGTAGACTAAGGTAGAAAACTAAGGAACACTAAGTAAGACAAAACTAATATAAATAAAGTGCTAAAGTAACGATGCAGAATAAACTAAAGCTAAGGTAAGAAGCATATTACTAATGTGAGCTGATGTAGGGTAGAATAAATCATTAAGCAGAATTTAATCACAGTAAAAACAAGCAAAAAAAGTTTTACATTTCTAAGCTAATATGAGATCAAGTAAGATAACATAAACAATTTAATTGAAGTTATCTATGCTAAACTATTGTGAACACGATTAAGAGGTAAGAAAATATAAGCCAAACTAAACTATCTGGTAAAGCAACGCCAAAAAAGAAAAAAGAAAAATGAGGGTAGGGTATGCTAAGCATGAATAACCAAAACAAAGAATGGAAACTAAGGTTAACTAATCTAAGCCCGCCTAGGATAAATGCTAATATATAGTATAACAAAGTATGAAACAAATATAAACTTAGCTAACATGAAGCAAATTAAGGTAAGCTAATACAGGCTAACCTAAACTACAGAAATAAAGAAAACAAAACCCTGGATTTAACAAAGCCCATAAAAAGGGTCATCAGGACATATTGCTGGTTATGTTTAAAATTGGTTATTTGACTTTTTACCAAAATAAGCAGCAGCATCATTTAAAAACTGTGTTTGCATTTAGTCAGGTCATCTTCATGAGGTATTAATTGCATTTTTAACTGGAATCCGAAGCAAGAAAACCAGTGGTTCAGCAAAGGGTTATCTCTCATTTCTGCAAAAGAAGCCATTTCTTCTTCTCTTATATTTTCAGACATTCCTGCTCCTAAACCTCTGCTCTGAACAGACAAGTTCTAACACACTCTGAGGGCACCATCCAGATTCTGTCTTTAGGAAAGATGGTAACGTTTCCTGACCGCAGAGGTGGAGAATTCAGGTTCAGAAAGTAAAAAGCCGCTCCAGAGATTAGAGATCCCAACCATTTGCATTTCTGGCTCTACAGGACAGACTGGGACTAAAATCACTTGTTTAAAAAAAACAAACAGGGCTTTTCACCTTCCTGAAGCCACCGGCATTAAACAGTTAATAAAATGCTAATTGTATCTGCATAACTGAGTTGGTTTTAGCTAAAAAGGTTAAAAAATGGATGTTTAACCTGAATATTTGTTGCGCCACCTGTATCAAACTGGATCATTAAGAAGTCTCTCCATGTTAGAGGCGATTTAAAATAACCCATCAAGTGTGCCCTCGGGGATGACCAAAGGTCAGCCCAAAGGCTGTGTTTGATGTCCTGCTCACGGCCCGTTAAGGTCTGGCGGCCACAAGTGATTTGCAAAAATGTGGCCGTCTTAAAGGGCAGAAGCGCGCCACAAATACATTTAATCTCCGTTTTCACCAGAGCAAACGGCGAAGGCGACGCATGGCCAATTAGCAGCAGGGAGGGACGCCGCTCACAAAGCCCAGGCTTGCTGCTCGTGTTCGAACTCCATGCGAAGAGAATTGGGATTCTCTATAGCGGCTTATAAGAACGCATTAATTCACAACCTGATGAAACACGTTGTAAAAATGCAACACATGCTAAATGCAGAGGCAAACTCTCCTGGTCTCTAAAATGTCAATTTAAGTAGTCAGATCCAAAAAGAAAATTAGTCAGTCTGCCAAAAGGTGTAAACAAATGAAGACATTTTCTGACAGTGTCCTCAATTGACGTCAAATCACTAAATTTAGAGCAGAGCAGCTTGCTGTGTCGCGGCCATCTTGGGGTCACCCAAACAGTGCGGTAAAGCTGGAATAGTTTACTTGTACGAGTCAAATAGTGAACGAATCTGTCCTGAATGAAGGTAACAAGAAAACACCGCTGCTGCGTCGGTATCTGCTGGAGCGACTCTCGATATGAGGATCGTGACCATATGGAGTTTTTTCCACCTTTTCCAAAGGAGGAGTGGCGAGCGTCGTCGGTGTTGGACACTTTGTAACTTTACCGTGGAATCTGACCAAAGACTCCTTTGTGCGCGCTACATTTCTTTGATGGTAAGGAGTCGAGATTGACTAATATCAGCGACTGCAGCGTCTGTGCAGGTAGGCGACGTTTATTTGGCTGTTTCTCGGCAGAATGAAGACTTCCTCGTACAATCCATGTCCGTCTGAGCTTCAGTGTTGCACAGTCCGCCTATCATAAGCAACTTCAGTGGTTAGAGACTTTTTTTTCCTCCAAAGTCAACTTCCTTTCGTGAGTTGCCGTTTTTTTAGGTTTGTTTTTAAACATGAAGTTGTTTTTTTTGGCGTTGCTTTTAACAGACAGAACGCGCAACAAGAGCCATTAGCAGGGCTCAACCCCCCCCCCATCCTCCTCGTCAACTTTTTTACCAGCAGGAAAAGTCCCGGTGTGTATGAACACTAGCTAAATACGTGCATTTATTTGCTTGGTGGATTTCTGCTTGTTTTCATGGATCAAGTCGACTGTTTCAAAAGATTAGTGATCGTGTGTGTGAAGGTGAGATGGGATCTAATTATAGGGGGATGATTGACTTTGCACCTTTTGAAAATAAGCTGTTAAGTCTTTTAACAGACTTAAGTTAAGTATATCATTTGCAGTAAGCCCTATAATAATTCAAAACGTAGGCATCTAATAATACAGATATTTTTTCATAGTAACCTCGCATTTCATCTGTTGTGAGAGGAGGACAGCCTCTCCTACCTTTCTACTAACACTGCTTTCTTCCCGCTCATTTCGAGCCCTCTACATTTAAACCAGCGTTTCAGCCGTTCTACGCCGGGTTTCTCCACTGAAGCCGGTTGAAATGAAGCTCCTGGGATGTCGTCATCTATAGAAATGATTAGTATTGCAGTTTTTGCCATTGTAGTTTGCGCTCTTTTTGTGCGACCATGCGGGAAAACCCGGGCCGGCTCTGGGCGGCTGTGACGTGGTTTGAGGAATGCCCCATCGGAGCCAGGAGTGTAAAAGTTGCAAGACAGCGGCCGTCTTGGACCTGAGTTTGGGACCCGCTGGTTTAAAGCAAGCCTCCCACATGATCCATCATATTCTTTTTCCTCCAGAGCTTTGAGAGCCTTAACAGCATTTGTTGCCCTGCTCTCTGAGGTTGTAACTCTTTAAACTTGCAGGAAACATCCTCTGGAAGGAGCTACCATACCACCTTTATTTATAAAGCGCTTAAAAACAGCCAACAGCAGAAACAAACAGCTGTACGCTGCCACAAGCTAAAACACACCCATAAAAAATAAAAATAATGTATGAAAAAGCTTAAAAGAAACAATAAAAACCATTCAAAATGAAAACTAAGCATCTTTCCTGTTAATTTAATTTCCACTGTCAGCACATGCTTTCTCAATATGAGGGATTGCTGCAAATTCAGAGCTTCTGATTTTTTTTTTTTTGTAAAATCAGATGAAAATCTTGTTTGCTGTATATATCTAAAAAGAAATAAAACCCTTCATGGTATTAAACCAACTGAACGAAACCTTAAACGTCCGCCTATGAACTCCCCTGCAGATCCTGCGCAGCACCTGTGCCAGGCGGCGAGCAGATGCCGCCATATTGGTTTGGTGCACATGAGTTGCTGGGACGTGGCGAAGGTACTGCGAGGACAAACAGTTAAACACACCGATTCACGTCCAGCCAAGCGCGCCGCCACACAGCTGCGCTGCTGCAGCTCCGGCTTATGGCTCCGTAATCATACTTCGATTACGAAGAGAAGCAGATTAGGGGATGGAAACCGTGTTAAATTGGAAACGTCCTGTTCAGGAACCAGGAGTCAGTTTGAAGACGGACGCTTCTGGTTCTGTCTGTTTTGATCACACGTCTCTGCTCGGTCAGGATTAGGGGGGGTTTAGGTATAAAGTTCCTGTATTTAGCTCTTTATTAGAAGAAAGTGAAGCAAACATTCACCAGCCTAGAGTTCTTGTTTTAATATAAGTTTTACACTGCAAAAATAGACCTAAAAATAAGATATTTTTTTCTTGAAATGAAACTATTAGTCCTTGATTTGAACAGGTAAATAGGACTATTTGCCAATGGAATAAGATTTTTGCACTTAAAATAGGAACAATTCATCTCCGTCATCTTATTTCAAGTGCAGGATGTCTAATTATCTTATTTTAGGGGTAAAAATACTCATTCCATTGGCAAATAATATTTACCTGCTCAAATCAAGGGCAAATACATTCATTTCAAGAAAATTTTACTTATTTTTAGGTCTATTTTTTAGGTCTCTTTTTGCAGTGTACCCTTGTTTAATATTATTGTTTCACATTTTTTCACCCCTAGTATCCATGCACAAAGCACACAACACAACCCTGCCTCTAAAAGGGACACTGCAAAAAGGGAAAGTAAGTAACATTGTATTGATATGAATGTAGTTGTTCTTGATTTGAATGGGTAAATGAGATTATCTGCCAATGGAATAAGATTTTTGCACATAAAATAGGAACAATTCATCTCCATCATATTATTTTAAGTGCAGGACGTCTAATTATCTCATTTCAGTGGTCAAAATACTCATTGCACTAGCAAATAATCGTACTTACCTGCTCAAATCAAAGTCAATTACAATCATTTCAAGAGAATTTCACTTAATTTGAGTTCCCTTTTTGCAGTGGACTGCCTCTGTGCTTCAGGCTTAAGGTGAATAGGAAGATCTGGAGTCCTGATACAGTGCAGCGGGGCCCGCATAAATCACGGCCTCCTACAGATTCCCGTTCACGTATCGCTCCGTCTGGCTGCTCGCTACAAGCTGTAATTACACACCAGCTAGCTGCTGCACGGCGCTGAGGAATGAGCTACAACATAATGCACAATAAAGCCTGTCATATAAAAAAAAGACGGTGTAAAATAACTGGATCAACACTGCGTTTTTATGCTCTCGGAGTAAAGCGACACTCAAACGTGCACAGAAGAGGGGTGAGAACACAGTGGGTGACGACCCAGGGAGCAGAGGTTCAGAAAATGTAGACTATTGGACCTATAAATAGGGATAGAGTGTAAATTAAAAATATATATAACCAAACCTGGTCCATTGTATCTCTGGCTGTGTGTTTAGGGCCGTTGTCCTGCTGGAAGGTGTCCTAGTCTCAAATCACAGGCAGACAGACCTCCAATCGGACCCTCAGTCCCTGCTGCTGGCAAACGTCCCCGCCCTGACTTGTACTTCTCAACAACTTTGTCCCTGACTTGTGTGGCGAGCTCCTTGGTCTTGGTGGTGAGCTGCCTCTTGCTCAGTGCTGCTGCAGCCTCTGGCGCCTTGCAGGGGAGTCGCTCACACATCATGAGACACAGGTGGACTTCATTTCACTAATTATAGGACTTTTGAAGAAAACTGGCTGGACCAGAACTTTTTAGGGGATTCACAGGTTTTCTTAGACTTCTTGTGCAGATCCATGACATAAAACTAGAGAAGCCAAGGAGGCTGAATACTTTTGCATAATCTGTATTACCTTAAATGTAAAACCCCTTGCATGAAATTAGGCCTTAATTGGCTTTGTTCAGTAACTGAGACGCTAAATCATAGCAATAATAGCAACAAAATTTATTCACTTTTATATTTAAAAAAACATTCTAAACTTTATGAACTCAACTTTTGCTTTTAGAGCAAAGGCCTCTCCATATTTTTTATCCCCATTTCCACAAACCAAGTGCTGCCTTTCATTCTGCAGGAGCTTGCTCCATCCAACCTGTAATGTAAAGCAGCGTAATGAGGCAGGAAGACGGAGCTTGGGAGCCTGAAAGCCGAGAGCTTGTAGGGGTTTGACCCCGGCTATTTAGCCGTACGAGCTGCGAGCAGCAGGAAGCGGGGTTAAAGTCGCAGCTCAACGGGGGCTCGTGAGGGAAACGGCACACTTAAACCTGACTGGGCGCTTCCTGCTCTAGAAACAACAGAGGCCACACATGGTAATGCTGAGGCTCCACCGGTGACACAGCTCTTAATGGAGCAGGGGAAAGCCTGAGGAGAGTCAGGTCTCGGCTGGGGAGGAGGGGGATCAATCGGTATCGTGGGAAGCTTTTAAAGACTCGCCTCTTGTTTGAGATTTAAAAATAGAGACGGTCTCGCTGCTCCCGTATCGCAGGGAGGGGAGGGGGGGAGGCGCACCGTAGGACGCTACTGGACTGATGCGGGCGAGCTGCGGTCCCACAAGCACGAAACGCGGAAAAATATCATCCAAACGTGGTGCTCTCTGAACTCCTGGTGGGACTCTGTAAAAGCTCAGTAATTAACTTTACCGAGAGGACCTCGCTTTATTTCAGCGTCCCTCATCTGGTTCTACTTCACGGCGATTTCCCACATTTCTAAATGTTGCTTTTTCTCTGGGACGGCGGTGGGAGTTTTGTTTTTTAAGGTTATTGAAAGGAAAACAAAGGCTAAAGTGGATTTAAAGATAATCCAGGGATCCAATGAAGCCGGAAACCTGGAGATATCTGGAAAACGTCGAAGGGCCGAGCAACTAGACGTGAACCGACATCATTCATACCGCCATTTGTACCACAGCGATTGGGATGTGAATACTTTCATTCACAAAAAGCTGACTATCGAAGCAATTCCTCCTCCTGAGTAAGCACGGGGGGACAGTGGGGAGGAACCACCTCCTTTAAACAGGAAGAAACTTAAATCTGAACTACAATTAGTGAAAGTATAAGCCATCTGTCAAGCCAATGGCATCAATTACTCTTCAATTACAATTACTCCTTTTCTTGATCCAGAAAAGAGAAACACCCAAATATGCAGGCGCTGTGCCATGAGTACCTTTTATAGAAAGGTAAAACAAAGACACAGGCCACTGCTACTCTGTATCTGACTTCATGGAAGATGCAAACACAGCTTAACATAGAAACTCTAGGCCTGGAGCACTTTTTATATCAGAAAGGAAAGTTAATGGCAGCAATTGTTCTTATTCACAAAAAGCTGACTATTGAAACAATTCCTCCTCCTGAGTAAGCACAGGGGGACAGTGGGAAGGAACCACCTCCTTTAAACAGGAAGAAACTTAAATCTGAACTACAATTAGCGGAAGTATAAGGCATCTGTCAAGCCAATGGCATCAATTACTCAGTCCATTTATTGATCCAGAAAGGAGAAATACCCAAATATGCAGGCGCTGTGCCATGAGTATCTTATATAGAAAGGTAAAACAAAGATGCTGGCCGCTGCTACTCTGTATCTGACTTCATGGAAGATGCAAACACGGCTTAACGCAGAAACTCTTGGCCTGGAGCACTTTCTCTATCAGAAAGGAAAGTCAATGGCAGCAATTGTTCTTAATAATGGCAGCAATTGTTCTTTCAATAGGCTTAATGCAGAAAAGAAACAAAGGAACTGGGCAAGGTGTACTTTCTATAGGAGAAAACTGTCACTGTCACTGTTTTGCATGTCTGTTTGCCTTCCCTCATCATCTTTAGTTTTCTCCGTTTTACTTTAGGCCGATTAATAACAGTAGAATCATTTGTGATGATATAGTTTAATGCGGCTTCTCGGTGCTGCACAGACCGAAGCAGTTTGCCAAGCAGAGAAAGGCTTTTTTTTTTTTTTTTTCCACAGAAACTTCCAGGAGCAGCGCTCAAATTAGAGCCACTTTGCTTCCCTTTTTTTCGGCTCGGTGAGTCGAGATCTTTTGACGAGAAGAAGGAACTGTTGTCAGACTGGAGCTCCCGTCCCACGGCCCCTCCTTCTCCTCTAAATACACAAAGGGAATGTCGGAGGCTGTGAAGCGGCGAGCCGCTACCTGAATAAATGACAAAAAGGCGTGTGAGGAATTCAGCCTTCCTTAGCCATGTGTGAACGGAGGTGGCTGAGGGGATCCTCTGGTATAACAACGGGT
Source organism: Fundulus heteroclitus (assembly GCF_011125445.2). NCBI lineage: Eukaryota > Metazoa > Chordata > Actinopteri > Cyprinodontiformes > Fundulidae > Fundulus > Fundulus heteroclitus. The sequence continues at coordinate 8,135,312 of NC_046384.1, forward strand.
GAGATGTGCTGGCTTTAATGGTGTCATACTGGTGCAGAGGTCTTGATTTCAGACCTAATTGGAGATTTTGAAGACCCCGCCGTCTGGAGACCGGCCACGTTTACCCAGATTCATCCTTTCTTCTTTTATTTTTTCCGCTGCGTGAGACAGACTGGAACTGCCAGGAGTGTTTTGCTACCAGCGGATTTGAAAATCATTGTTTCTCTATCTCTGTTAAACAAAGGTGCACTCGTTCGGCTGCCGGCTCCAGCCCGCCGCCCTCCTTTTTGTTTTTTTTTTGGGGCCTGCTCCGTGTCTGTGTCTGTGGAAGGGCTCTCCCTCGACAGAGCGACACCTAATGAAGATATTTGTTTCCACTCAGGTAGAGCTGGCACGGGCCCGCCTCTGCCGGAGCTCTCGGAGACAATTAGCCGACACCTGCTCGCAGCAGATTGCTCTGGCAGATTCCTGCCGCTCCTCGTCGCCTCCGACACCGCCATCTGGACCGGGAGAGGTGTTGCACAGGTCGCCCAGGAGGAACCTGCCAGCCAGGAGCAGATCGGCGGGGAAATAAAAAAAAAAAAAAAAAAACAGAGCGTCGACGTCGGCGTCTTTATTCCTGCCTGAACATCTGATCTTTGTTTCTGGGGAACGATTTCACATGTTGTTTTGGCAGCGACGGATATTTGTACCGCTTTCATTTTATGCAATAGTCCCACACAAAGTAAACCATTGATACAAAACAGAAGGAAAATAATACAGTTTTAAAACATTTTCACAAGTAAAAAGCTGAGAAGTGCGGCGTGCATCCCTCTTTGTCCCCTTTTTTTCCCCTGATACCCATAAATAAACTGTTCTTCAAGCAAAACATTCAAAAACCTAAAGATACAAACATTATGGTGAAACACGGCGGCGGCAGCATCATACTGTGGGATCCTTTACTCCTGCAGGGACCGATTACAACAACAATAACAAGTAATTACTGTGTTTTTATGCGTAGCGCATCATTCTGAAGTTGTCTATATGTATTTTTTAATTATCTGAAAAGTGTGGCATGCACGTTTTCACCCCTACACCTCTTTTTTTAAATAAAAGCTCGCCCAAAAGACTAAGTCTTTAGCCTTTTGCAGTTGCTTTCCTCCAGGATCGTTTCACTCCCTCCTGCAGAAATAATGCGTCCCACACCATGATGCTTCCACCACCGTGCTTCATCGCAGGATTTTTAAGTTCAAGGCTGTAATTTTTTGCCCCACAGGGTTTTGTTTGTAGCCTAGATTGTTGACTTTTGTGCTCAGGGAACCTTCTTCCACATTTTATCATTTATTTCTCCCACGTTCTGCACAGGATTTTATATCAGAGTGAAGAGACCTGAATACGGTCACACCGCACTTTTCAGATTTCATGCGCAAAAAACCCCCATCTTAAACAGCCTTCTTTTACTGTTGTTTTACTATAACTATTTTATGTTGGTTTATCAACCAATATCACACAATAAATGCATTAAGATTTGCGGTTTAATTGTGACAATCAACAGTTTCAGTCAAACTCTGCTGGTGATTTCTTGTTGATCCCTGGTGCTGCTGCGCGGGAGACGAACTTGGACGCAGGGAGGAGGACGTGGATGTCCATGCTAATGAGTCTCTGTGATTCACACCTCCAGCACAGCCCATTTCATTCAAGTGCGTTCGCATGCAAAGTAAAAAAAAAAAAAAAAAAAAAAAAAGCGCGGCCCTGCACTGAGAGACTCAGACGGATCAACACGCCTGTGGCATCAGAATTACCCCCTGATCCATTTTAACGCTCATTAGTCTGCTTGTCTTATTTCAAACATTTTTGGTTGATTCTTCGACTTATTTGTCACTAAAATTACCGATGTGCACAAGCTGCCATGTTTGTTGCTGATTGGCCCACAGGGCTAAGGGGGGGTGGGGGTGGGGGGGTCCTGTTGCCTTCCTTTACCGTTATAATCACTGAGTCAGGGAGGATGGAGAGCGTCACCTAAACGCCTCACACACGTTGGAGCAAATCCTCGTCCAGCCCCGCTTCCTCACCCCCTGAGCAACGCAAACCTAAAGTGACCAGCCGGATCGGCGGGGATTCACGATGGCGACACCCCCGCGTCCGCGCATGATCCTAACGTGCTTAATATTCATGGTTCAGACAGAGAAGACAAATCCGGCCTGATTTATTCGATCATCTCACTTGTGTGCACTTCACTTCCCTTTCCCAAACGATTCAGGTCGCAGGCACGGAGGGAACGGCTGCCGGCGGGCTGCACCACGCACCGTCAACACAGAGCTGAGGGATTGTTGACGGAAATGAAGAAGGTGGAGGTTTTATTTAGATGTGTGTGAAAGTGTCCCAGAGGGTGTGTTGATATTTATCTGTTGACCAAAATCACTCTTACCAAGACAACGTCTCACGATGTTAAGCCTCTGAGTTGTGCTTCAGTAAAACATGTCAGCTTTAAAAATGTACTCTACTGAATTTTCAAAACAGAAAAGTTTTATCATGTAGTAGTTTTAGATAAAATTATATGAATGTATTCAATTAATTACTGTTATTAATACACAATCTATTGAGGCTCAGGTTACCTGTCGAAAATAACCCAGTAAGTAATAAACATGCTTTCATTAAGGCCACTTTTCTGTTTTCAAAATGTTTTTATCAGTCTGATACAATATTTTTTACCTAAATGTTGCGTTTTCATTAGCTGTAGGAAGGGAGTTAGAATTAAAATAAATAAAGGCATTAATAAAAGAAGAAATAGGCTTGAAAACATCAGCCTGAGTGGAATTAACATATTTAATGTGTTTGACATAGAGTTACTGACAACAATATTACAATTTATTGTGACTGTTTATACTAAATAAAAAGTAGTGATGAAAAAAATAAATATTCAAGTTTGCCTTCTGGACCTTTGAGGATGGACGGATGAATGGATGGATAAAGGATGAATGGATGGATGGATGGATGGATGAAGGATGGATGGATGGAGGGAGGGATGGATGGATGGACGGATGATGGATGAGTGGATGAATGGATAAATTATGGATGGATGAATGGATGGATGAATGATAGATGGATGGATGAATGACGAATGCATGGATGGATGAATCATGGATGATGGATGGATGACTGATGGATGGATGAGTGGATGATGGATGGATGGATGACTGAGGGATGGATGAGTGGATGATGGATGGATGGATGGATGATGGGTGGATGAATTATGGATGGATGGTGGATGGATGAATGGATGGATAGATGGATGACTGATGGATGGATGAGTGGATGAATGATTGATGAATGATGAATGGATGAATGCTGGATGGATGGATGAATGGATGGATGAATGATGGATGGATGATGAATAATGGATGGATGAATGATGGATAGATGAGTGGATGAATGGATGGAAGAATGATGGATGGATGAATTATGGATGAATGGATGGATGAGTCGATGAATGGATGATGAATGATGGATGGACGAAAGATGGATGAGTGGATGAATGGATGGATGGATGGATGAATGATGATGGATGATGAATGATGATGGATGATGAATGATGGATGGATGGATGAATGGATGGGAGGATGAATGAATGGCTGAATGATGGATGGATGGATGGATGGATGGATGGATGGATGAGTGGATGAATGGATGATGAATGATGGATGGATGAATGATGGATGAGTGGATGAATGGATGAATGATGGATGGATGGATGATGGATGAATGGATGGGAGGATGAATGAATGGCTGAATGATGGATGGATGGATGAGTGGATGAATGGATGACGAATGATGGATGGATGAATGATGGATGAGTGGATGAATGATTGATGAATGATGGATGGATGATGAATGATGGATGGATGAATGATGAATGGATGAATGGATGGATGAATGATGGATAGATGAGTGGATGAACGGATGATGAATGATGGATGGATGGATGGATGAGTGGATGAATGAACCGAAGAATGATGGATGGATGGATGAATTATGGATGAATGGATGGATGAGTCGATGAATGGATGATGAATGATGGATGGACGAAAGATGGATGAGTGGATGAATGGATGGATGGATGAATGATGGATGGATGAGTGGATGAATGGATGATGAATGATGGATGGATGAATGGATGGATGAGTGGATGAATGGAGGATGAATGATGGATGGATGAATGGATGGATGAGTGGATGAATGGAGGATGAATGATGGATGAATGATGGATGGATGAGTGGATGGATGAATGGATGATGAATGATGAATGGATGAATGATGTAGTCAAAGTGCTCCATGTCCCGTGTTGAACAGATCCTTTAACCCTGCAGATTTCCCTGATCCTGATCCAACCCTGATCGTCTCTGCAGATTTACGCAGAACGTCGGTCTGGGCCCACATAGCTCCCAAAGGTACCAACGACTATGTTAACGCAAAGATGGCCTTTTTTTTTTCCAAATGCAAATCACCAGAAATAACGACAGAAAAACACATTCCAGCCCACAAAGCCCCCCACATACACGGAGCACAAAAAGCTAGATGAAGCTACAACTCCACAAACACATGCTGCCTGTGAAAGATTAACAGGTTGACTTTAAAGAGTGAAAACAGCTCGAAACAATTCCAAGCCAACACAAAGGCCCACAGAGCAGGCCTCCTGACGCCTGCCTTTCATCCACAGAGCTGCACAGCTGCTCACCTTATTGCCAGCAGAGCTCTTCAACCCCCAACCTTGCCTTCAAGGTACTCTCTGAATGTGTGTGGGCTTTTGTTTGCTTCTGTGTAATCTGCACACACGGGTGTCTGTGCGCGGCTGTAGGTATGTGCGCGCGCTCCCCCGGGGTCAGGCCTCAGAGGTCCGGCCTAGCTGGCTGCCCTTCCTCCGTCAGCTGTGTTTTCATGCGTGTAGCTCGGCCTCCCCTGACCCCCCCACATGTACACGCCGAGACAGGTAGCGGGGGCAACATGTATTATTCATACCAGAGCTGGAATTGGCAGAGTCGGTCTCCGGTCGTACGAGCAGATCTGGATGATGTGGGCAGGGTGGTTAATGTCGACTTTCATTTCCTGGTAGTGGCGCCTCGGGAAAACGCTGCACACTGGGTTCCAGTGGCTCTCGCAGTGTGAGTTTGAGCTAAGTGCTTCCCACGGTGAACCGTTCAGCGTATATCGACATATATATCTGCAAACATTACCAACGCACAGGCTCAGCTGGAGCCGTACAGGAAGGGAAACGGTTGGATTAAATGATGAACCCAGATGTTTGGTGCAAGTTTTTGTATTTTTCAAATCCACAATGGGTCAAAACGACCCAATGCACCCAGGGTAATCGTTGATACTGATATGTAAGCAGCTTTGAAGCTAAATGCTAGCGTGCCCGAGCACTTTAGACGTGTCTGGGTCCAAGTCTGAAACATCTAGTTGACGCTTTGATGTAAATGTAACCCAGGTTTTTGGGGGTAATCCATTTATCTTTAATAATTAAGGTTATGTCTCCCTTTCAATTTCTCACCCTGTCCACGATTTTTTGGACTTAGTGTGAAATCCCGTGAGACTTTGTGGGATTTCAGTTTTCAAAAGTAGGGCAGTGCCCATTGTTTGTTCTGAGAGCATTGGTGGACAGGGAAGTTCAACGCTGGCTGCTGCAGTTTCTAGATGCCTCAAATCTACAATTAATGGGATTTCTTGGGCTTAAAAACTTGAAGAAATGAATTGGCCAGGTCCCCATTTGATGGCGAGCTACCCACAAGGCCTTTCGCCCAAGGAACCTGGATGTTAACCTGCTAGATGTCCATCTATGTGGTAGGAGGCATTGTCGCCTCTTTGGACTCTTGGACTGGTTATCAGTTCTACAAGTGGGAGTGTCAGTGCATGTGCAGGATCTCTGTTTGACAAAGTTTGTCTGTATATATTGTGAAAGGTTTTTCCTAACTATAGTATAAAACACTTTCTGCACATTCTTACTGTCTGTGGTGTGTTAAATGCAACCCTGATCCTCCCTGAGTCAAATTTTAAGCTCTTCTGGTGAATAGCCCTTACTGTAAATATGTATTGCCTCATTGGAACATGACTTCAGCATCAGAAACGTTATATAAAGTTGAAATATTTGGAAGTAGTTCTCCTACATCACTAGTCGATCGACTTTGTGGAACTCTCCACCACCGTGGTTGAGAGTTGTAACTCTTTTCATGTATGTAAACGTCCCTTTGAAGCCTACTGTGCCTGGAGTTAGGTAAAGTGGCTCTTAGGGTGAAAACCGTACCTTCAAGGGTACTTCTAGCTCAACCTTTGTCATCGTCTGACCATAATTCAATTCAATTCAATTAAATTTTATTTATATAGCACCAATTCATGAAACATGTCATCTCGAGGCACTTTACAAAGTCAAAATCAATCAGTTTATACAGATTGGCCAAAAATCTCCTATATAAGGGAACCAGTTCATTGCCTCAAAGTCCCGACAAGCAGCATTCATTCCTGGAGAAGCGTAGAGCCACAAGGAGAATCGTCTGCATTGTCCATGGCTTTGCAGCAATCCCTCATACTGAGAAAGCATGAAGCAACAGTGGGAAGAAAAACTCCCCATTAACAGGGAAGGAAAACCTCCGGCAGAACCGGGCTCAGTATGAACGGTCATCTTCCTCGACCGACTGGGGGTTACAGAAGACAGAGCAGAGACACAATAAGAGAGACAAAAAAGCACAGAAGCACACATTGATCCAGTAATCTGTTCTACATTATAGGAATCTGTTCTACCATAACACTTTTCCAGAGAAGATATTGGCTTGTCTATTTTGTTTGTCCGCCGTACATAAAGAGCTCTTGGGTCTTACAACATCACCTTGAAAGGTATTCCAGCTCAATCTTAGTCGTTGTCCAACCATTAAACTTCTCTCCAGAAGACATTGGCTTGTCTATTTTGTTGCAGAAAAGTCCCACAGCATGACGCTGCCACTACCATGATGAAAGCTGTGAGCATCCTTAGCCTCAGCAGCCAGAACTATGCCAAAAAGCTACGAAAAGCAACTTACTAAGGAACATGTTCACTAACCAAGCATTAGTGGCGGTTTAAGTATTTAACTGAGCCTTAATGTATAATGTTGAGCCTTTCTGACTCAACAAAACATATTGGTTGCCAGTTGGTTGTAGTGACCTCAGCAGATTTGAAGGTCTCAAAGGAATGAAAAAGAAAAATAATCACTTATTTTACATTTTGTCTACTCATGCTTCAGGATCACAATTAGTCTGACAATGGCATATTAATCAGTGGAAAGGCTTTACTGTGAACTCCATCCGGTGAGCAGAATCGGGCCAGAGATGAACAGAAACCCAGCAGTCGCATCGCCCACACAGTGTGTAATGGATGCCTGCATTAACACAAGCACTTCTTTTTTTTCCTCTTCTCTTGCACGCCTGCATGGCCCGAGGGAGCAGAGAGGAAGTTAGGCACCTTTTAGCCTTACACCTGGCACCAGATACACAGAGGAAGACAAAGTTCAATTCCCTCTGCATATGTGTGCGTTTTCTTTTCTATTTTTTTTTTGTATTTTCTACGCGTCGAAGACGGTGTGCATGTGTGTGTGTGTGCGTGAGTGTCTCAATGGGCAGAAAATGCAATATGAGGTGCGAAGAGGCAGCAAGAGAAACCACAGGAACAGACCTGCATAATGGAGCCCAGATCCCCCATTGGTTCCTTTTTAACACCTCGCAGTAGTCTGAGAGGAGAGTGAGACAGCAGGAGAGAGACAGAGGGTTAGACAGCCAGACAGAGAGCAGCATAGAAACAACAACTTGTAATGAAGCCGACAGCAGAAGACTGGATGTAACAACAACTCAAGACTTCTGTGAACGCTCTTCAGAAGTTGTTTGGAGAAAGTTGTCCGACGCCAAATCTGCACAGACTGAGGCCTTTGATTCGAGGTCTGGAAATACCTCATCTTTGGCGGCACAAGAACTTTTTTCAAGCTTTGGGGGGGGGGGAGGGAGGGGGGGAGGGGGGTTATCGACTCCAAGTCGGACACAACCATCCAAACTTCACACACCTACATGGGAGGGATTTCATGCGCTACCTTTGGTACCTTCTGAGGTTTTTTGTCTCTCCTTTGCCCTCGCCAGATGAGAAACTACAAAGAAGCCACGGTGCTTTGAAAGGAAAGAATTTCAAGCTTGCTTTGGGCAAACAGGAGGCTTTGAAGCGTCCACTTCTCTATTAAAAGAAGACTAGGGCAGAGAGAGAGAAAGAAAAATCAATGTTGACACACACAAAAAAAAAGTGCGCTATCTATTGCTGAAATCCTCCTGGACGGAAGAAAGTACCTTGCAGAGAATATGGATAACTTTGTGAACTTCGGATGTGCTCTGAGGAGAAGGAAACATGTTCCACCGTTACTTAAAAAGTTCTCAAACTCATTGATTGGAATTTACCAAATGTGGAAGAAGGATTTTAATCATTGATTTAAGCTACAAATTAATCTATCTGTAACGATCTTCTTATCCAGACATCGGTTGCAGAGTTAATGGGTCTAAGTAGGAAATATCTCTTTGTTGGGGGCTGTTTTTAGCTTGATTGGTGGTGGTGGGGTGTTAAAAAAAGTTAGAATACCAACAAAAAGTTCAATATCTTTGAATTTGAAACTCATATTTGATATAGACTGAAAATTCTGTCTTAGAAGATGTTAAGTATTGAAAACCCTAATTAGCTGATTAGCTCAAAATACCTGAAAGGTTCCCCGAGCCTTAAAATACACTCAGTCTGGGTCAGTAGGCGACACGATGATGAAGACTGACAGAAGGGATGACAGGACACAAGCAGGGGAAGCCACAGAGAAGCTGGTGATTCACAGAGTGCCAGATCCAGCAATTTCATAGAAAGTTGAGTGGAAGGAAAAACTGTGGCAGAAAAAGCTGCGTTACCTAGAGGGAGAACTGCAGCTTTGAGGAGATTGTGAAGAAAGACCCCTTCTGGTAGAGGTTCAGGTTCAGGACATCGACTAATCCTAAACTTGGGATACACATGGTTGCATTTCTCTTGTCTAGCTGCTCCTGAACCAGAGACTGGACTGTTGCTCAGTGGTCCAAATTTTCAGAGGGTTGTAAGTTGTGAATTTCAAGAGGAAATCAAGATCCAAGAGTCTGGAGGAAGAGTGGAGCAGCTCAGCATCCTCGTTGCTGGAAGTGCTGAGTGACGTTTCTACAACCACGGATGATTTGGGGTACCGTGTCGTCCTCTGGTTCTGGTCCACTGGGTTTTCTGAAGTTCTCAGTCCACCCAGCCATCTACCAGGACATTTTAGAACATCATACGTCCTTCTGCTGACAAGCTTTTCATTTTCAAGAAGGACGTGGTACCGGCCCACACTGCCAAAGGTACTAAGAGCTGGTCCAGCAGTGGCCTGTGGTGTTAATGGGCTTGATTGGCCAGAACAATCTGTCTGACCAGAACCCTGCACAGCAGAGGTCCTTCTCCCTGGTACTCAGGACCTGCTATCCTGCTCCAGCATGCCTGAATCAAATGACTGCTTGACCTCCTCTGGAACCACGTCAAGACGAAGATGAAAGGCACCGGACCCAAAAACGCAGATGACCTAAAAGTCGCCATCAAAGCTACCTGGGCTTCCTGAACACCTACAGAACCACAGGCTGATTGTGGCTTATTGATGCAGGAATCCATGCAAAAGGAGCCCAGATCAAGTACTGAGAGCCTAGAAATGACATTTCAGAAGTGTCAAATTTCTATTCAAAATATGTTTTGATCTTATTTTCTATAGTATTGAAATTTTCTGAGGCATTTTCTGAGTGCAATCACCCAAAATGACAGGAAATAAAAAGCTTGAAATGGTTCAGCCTGGCTGAAATAAATCTGTAATTTGTTTCCACTTTCCTCTTGAAACGAGGGACAACAAGATGAACATGAACTTCTCTATGGGTTTACAGCTATGTCCGGTAAGCCTTCAACGTTAGGTCTACCTCTACAAACCAAAGACAACCTGCGTATCCATCTCGCCCCTCCTCCTCCGCCCCCAGCCAAGCACGATTATGCATCTCAACCCATTCTTTCTCACCCGAACCTGTCTAATAATCTCGCTCCAATCTCCCCAAACCCCTCTCATCCCCATCCACTTCCATCCATCCCGATGCGCCTATACATCTCACCCCAATCCCGCAGTCCCCTCCTGCCAACCTGCCCCAGTCCATGCATCTAGCGCACCAAAATCCATCTTGCCTCTGGGCATCCCAATTCCCCAGTCCATCTAAACCAATCTATTTATTTTACCACAGTCTGTTTATCCATCTCCCCCCACTCTGCCAAACTCCCTCTCCCCCTTATCCGGCCCAGTCCATCTATGTGTGCTGGACCACCATTGGTCCATTCCCACCGGTACATCCCACACGTCAACTCTAGAAAAGACACAGTGATACCCGGCGCTGGTCCAACTGAGGGCAGATTGCCATTCCCAGGGGGAAGATTTCAGCTCTTTCTAGATAAGAACCACGGCTTCAGGCTCAGAGGAGCTGGGTCTCATCCTGGCAGCGTCACCGGTAGCTGCAAACTTCTCGGTTTTGACAAAATCAGTAGATCCACATTTGTTTTTTTTACATGCTGTCCTTAAAATGTACATTTAAGTTCAACTTGAGTAACTTGCGATGCTTCTAAACACCATGTTTAGCACACTGTAGGAGAAACACCAGCGTCCAACAGTGGTTTTGCTCCAGACTTACCCTTAAGCTAAGACTGCACACTGATCCATCAATGCTGTTTTACAATCAAAGGTCGGCAGATTATTCCAGATTTTTATTCCCCCTAAACCATCAGACAAGGTTGCTTTAGTCCTATAGGAGTGCTTCGAAAATATAGACCCATAAGTTGCTCATGTAGTGAGACAACATGAACATCTCTGCGAAACGACATTTTCAACTATTTACCTATTTAGAGCAGGAAGTGCAGGAACACTCGGGGTCTTTAGACCAATTTTTGGCCTAATTAAAGTACCTTAAATCATCAGCCATGTGGGGCTCTGCCAATCCCCCAGTTAGAGGACGCTCTCTGGTAGTAAACGGACAAGGATTTGTGACTCCAGTCCCCTCGCTTCAAAGCGGCAACTCGGGAGGGGGAAGAAGGGGGAAGGAAAAACAAAAACATTGCCCTAAACCTTTCCAAGTCCGGAAAAACTCTGTCGTGGGTGTAGCGAACCTCCGAGAGGAAGATGCCCACGAAGAAGAAAGGCGACGGAGAGAAGGAGTGTTCACTTCAGAGTACCACGGTGTCCTTTTTGGTTGGTGCAAATTAACTAACAGGTGGTAGCTAGGAGGTTTGGAAGTATGGATCTGAGGATGGGGGAGGCTGGCCAAGAGGTAGAGCCCAGACTGCAGCATCTCCAGCCCTGTGATCTGACTCCAAGCTGGCAGCGCCGCTATCAACAACGGAGACTGCAGATGTTGCCGGGTTCCCCCCCAACTCCTCCGTGGTGGCTTGGAGCTTTTTTAACCCCCGGTTACAGGATCCTGTACGCGTTTGTGTGTGTGCTGAGTGGGAGGTCCTGGGAGCAAATCCTGATCAAGGCCTCTGACTGTGTGACAAGCCGTGTCAGGGCTCATTTCTGAGTAGTGCCTGCTCCCGCTCTTGCTTTGTGTGGTGCCGTTTGCTGGCATCTTTCACCACTCAGCCTCTCTGTCTCTTTGTAGCTTTGTTTCAAACGATGTCGTTTCTTTTTTGTGTTTAAGTGTTTCTGCACCTAACAAGGTATGCATACGTTGAATGAATCACTCGCTGTCTTTCTCTGATTTGTTTACAAAGGGAAAGCTATCGTATCACAACAAACTGCTTTCTGAATCTGACTTTTTCTTTGTTCTGTTTTTACAAAAACACAAAGAAAAAGTCAGATTCACGCAGGTCAAAAGAAATTATTAATTAAACAAATCTACAGAAATTAAGGCTAAATAAATTTTTTCTGATTATATCTTAGCACAAGGGTATATATAAGTTACAGAAATGAACTGGTCCATATTTACTCACTGAGTAAAATATAATAAGTAGTGAATAAGAGCAGATCTAATATATCTTTACAGCAAAATCAAAACTTCTGGACTAAAATTTCTCAGTTCTTTTCAGCCCATTTTAAAAGTATGAAAACATGATCTCTAGGAATTCAACATAATGGTGGAGTTAGGATGGATAGATGGATGGATGAACAAACTGATGGATGGATGGATGAACAGACTGATGGATGGATGGATGGATGGATGGATGGATGAACAGACTAATGAATGGGTGAATGGATGGATGGATGAGTTGATGGATGGACGGATGGATGGATGGATGGATGAATGATGGATGGATGGATGAATGATGGACGGATGGATGGACAGATGGATGGATAGATGGATCGATGAACGGATGGATGGATGATTGGATGGATGAGTTGATGGATGGATGGATGGATGGATGGATGAACGATGGATGGATGATTGGATGAAGGATGGATGGATGGATGAATGATGGACGGATGGATGGATGGATGGATGGATGAAGGATGGATGGATGAAGGATGGATGGATGAATGATGGACGGATGGATGGATGGATGGATGGATGAAGGATGGATGGATGAAGGATGGATGGATGAATGATGGACGGATGGATGAATGGATGGATGAAGGATGGATGGATGAATGATGGACGGATGGATGAATGGATGGATGGATGGATGGATGGACGGATATATTCAGATGTAATTGTCCAAATGTCCATCAGTGAACCGATGATTTGCGCAATAACTGAATTCAATCTAGAAAACAAATTATTCACACATGAAACAGAACATTTTTTTCCTCTTTTTAGAATTTCACATGCTACAAAAACAAAGTAAAAAGATAGTACACCCTTCTTAAAGTATAGATAATATTTTAGACTGTATGTAAAGCAGAATGGGCTGAAGAAGTTCATTTATTTCGACAAATATAATATACCTGCACTGAATTATACAGAAATACACAGAACACCAGGCAGCTGTCAGACATTGACAAACTCCACATGGATATTCACAGAATGCTCCATCAATGCATATCATTGGTAAGTTTAGTGGAAGGAAAACATTTTCAGTGAAAAGATTTTGAAGCAAAGCCCATTCAAAGCTGCCATTAAAGTAACCTTTGCTCCCTAAACGCCTCAGCACCTCAGGCTGGTAACCCTCAGGCCACGCTGCTCTGACGCAGTAATTTATGCAAAACCAGCCCGACCCAGCATCGACTGCAGATACCACAGTAAACAGACTTACCTTTCAGAAGGCAAACTCCCACAAATATTAATCAGGCTTTTTAGTAACTTCAAGCAATATCCATCAGATATAACAGAGATACATACTTGAATTAACTCCCTCTATGTGGTACAAATCTATGTTAAATTAACTTTTTAGTGACACAGAATGCACCTGTATCCATGGTCCATGTATTAGTTTTAATAAATACACACATTTATACTGTACTGAGAACACAAGTAAGTTTCTCTCACCTTATATAAGAACTCAATTCTTATTTTCAAATTCTTGCTTAAAGATGAGGAAGTGATAACCCCGAAGCAATAAAACCAGACGTAGATAAATATTAACTGGCACATGTTTTAGACGTTAATTATAGCGGTTTGACGCACATTACAGAAAAGTATAAATTAATTTGAACAGTTTTGCTTTTATGTTCACATTAACTGACTTTTAATGTAAAAAACTATTGCTAACCGGCTCTTATTGTGGTCTGGAGTCATTTCTTCTTTTTATTTGCACACGTGAACGTGTGCGTGCGTGCATCTTTGATTCCTCAATCTACCCCCCGCCCCCCATTCCTCTCCCTCGCCTCTCTTTTCTCTCCTGTCTGTGTCTGCAAATGCCGAACAATTGGATGCACAGGTGGTCGGTCCACTTCTCCTCTTCCAAGTGTTAGATTTCATTACAAACAGTGTTGGAGGTGGGTCGAATCAGTGTGTGAGTGTGAGCGTGTGTGCTGCCTGTGTGCGGCGGCGTTGGTGGGGGAGTCCTCTTGACATCTGTGGGCTTATTTGAATGGGCGGATGGGACACGAATCCCTGCCGAGTTCCTCCGCGGAGCGGCGAGTCTTCGCCAGGAGACCGACTGAGATGAGATCATGAGATTTACCTAAAAAAAATATTCAACTTTTTTTCATTTCCCAATGAGGATTTGGTATTAAAGACGTCTTTCAGTCTTCAGTGACCGTATGTATTCGATGTTGACACATTGCTACAACATTATTTCTGCTTCTTTACTACAAGAAGAACCTCATCTGTTTACTGCGCCCCTGAAGGTTTGACTTATTTCTCTGATTTACTCGTCTGAGTCACTCCTCAAAGCAGGCGGCGTAGTAGTAGGACTTGTTTCTGCCACGTTTTAGACACAAAGTCTCTTGTCATAATCCTAAAACTCTTTAAAGACCAATTGATTCAACTCTAAACTGCTCCAAATCCTCCGTTTCAACACTTAAAAATTACCCAGTTTTTCATTTTCAAAAAGTGACACAAGTTTAAGAAAATATTCAGATTTCTGCTTGATATTTCTGGGAATGAATTTTGGACGCGCGTTAAAGACAATGCTGTTAGGTTGAGTAAAAGAGCCAAATCTTTAACACTTAAAAACTAAATCTGCACATGCTGGTGGATAGATGACACCAAGGGACTCATGTAAAATGTAACCACATACCAAAAAAGAAAGAAAGGCCGCATTCAAATAGTCTAAACCACCAATATTTGCTTTTTATGTATCACTTTTGATTATTGCGGCCCTTTTTTTCTGCACTCGCTTTCTGTAGAAGGTACCCCTTGCTCAGTGGTATGTGTATAACAGCTGTAGTCAGACAGACATTTTACTGCAGGTAATTCAGTGTGCTCTTTTTATTCGCTATAGAAAGTACTCCTCGTTCAATATATATGTGTTGAGTTGTGTCTCTTTCCAATCAATTGCTATATGAAATGCGTTTCTCTCCTTTCATTGACAGAAATATTGTCGTCATTAATTCTGTATACTCGTAGTTCAGTATGTTTGTGCTTAGCTATATCTTTCTCATGGTTGAACTTATTGACCAAGCTATTGCTGCCAGTAACTTTGTTTTTGTTATAATAGAAAGCACTCCTAACTCAACTCGACTTTTATCTTAAACTATAGCTTTATCTCGGTTGGAGTAACTGATTGAGCTATTGCTAGCATTTATTCTGTGCAATCTGTTTTTCTTCATATAGAAAGTATGCCTCGTCACGTTATTCAAATATTACAAGCCGCGTAGCAACGTTCTTTTATGCAAATTTTTAAGTGTTGCATTAGAAAAGGTGGATGGAAACAGCAAAATTTTAAATGACTTTCTCAATTTTGCCTGCGTTTGTTTTTATCGCTTCTCCGAAAGAAGAGTTAATGTGCAAAATGGGAGATAGAAACACGTTTGCTGAATAAGTTCTGACACACAAACATTTACCCACTCCTGAAAACCTCTCTCCTTGTTTCTCAGATGTGTGGTCAATGCTAGTTTGCAACCCTCTACTTCCACTTTCTAACAGCCACGTGTAACGTTACCTTCTGATAAAATTACACTTTGTCTGGTTATTTTGCACCATACCTGTGGATGGAAACACAGCTACAATGCATTTTCTTTTTTTTTTTCTTGTTGTTGTTTTGCAATATTTTAAAAGGTTGCTCAAAATTCGCATTATGTTAAGATGCAATCAAACTAGGGTCACTGTTACTTTTTATTTGAAGATGGCCCCACTGTGATTATCTTTATATTAAATCTCTAGAACACAGGTGTCAAACTCAAGGCCCGCGGGCCAAATCCGGCCCGTCAAGGTAAATTATCCGGCCCTCGAGAGCCAAAAAAAAGGCATATATCCTTTTAAAGTGTATAAAGTGGCTAAAACTGTGCCTCCTGTAAATGTAACTCACCCCAATATCAACTTTTTTTTGCACATAAACTGTATAAACTGGGCCTAAGAGTGCTACTTTTATGTTACTGTGCATTTTTTATACTACTGTGTGAACTGAAATGAAATTATGAAATGAAAAGTATCGTCTCTACACATGCAAGCGGCCCTTTTAATGACTTCATGATGCCAAAGTGGCCCCATATAGAAATTAGTTTGACACCCCTGCTCTAGAACCTTTGTTTCATACGATTTATAAAATTTAGCGTAGACTGTAAGATGCGCACCAGGTTTTTATATATCTTCTTCCTATATAAATAAGCTATGCTAATTTTTGCAGAGAGGGTCTTGGATTTCAATAACATTAAGCTATACTTGTAGTAACAAAAAAAATCAAGTGCAAAGCTGCGGATTACACTAATGTAACTATTTCAGCACAAGATGACCCCATTTGCCCCTTTGTTTTACAGTCCAGTTGGGGTCGGAGCCATCTAGTGACACAAACTGCAAATTACAAGCAAAATTATTCCGAATATTGACTTTTTGATTGGGTTTTGACTAGTTTACATGACATAATGGTGAGGGGGGTTATTTGGGACACTATTTGTATAAAGCTCTTTCTATTTAAAGCTGAAAATCTGTTTTCTATCCACAGAATAGTATAGCATTGTCATAAAGGCAAGAGTTTTAACTCCATGAAACAAACAAATGCTTTTTGTTTTGTTCTTTTACAATTAAGACGTGAAAACAATGTGAATAATTCCCTTATGAGACAGTTTTTGAACATTTTCCTTCCTCTTGTTCTTTGTAGACAAAGGTACGAGCTTCAGCCTGCTGCTCTTCTTTGGCTCCCGGTGAAACTGTTCTTGGCAGTCCTGTGAGCCTCCTTCCTGTTACGTGCCATTTGAAAGCATTATGAAATCTGCCATCTTGACTGCTTGAACCAAATAACAACAAGAGTGAATTGTGCGCCACCTGCTCCTCCACATTTAGGTGGTTTTAAATATGCAGGCGTAATGGCACATATCCCCCTCAATCTGATGCAGCTCAAAGCCAAACAAGGCAAAAAAAAAAAAAAAGTAGGGGTAAAAATCCTGGTTTTGCTACTTCCTATAAACATTTTTTGTAAAATAAACAATTTAGACAATTTTGCATTGCTTCGATGCTTCATCAAGTTTATTCATATTAAGAGAACCTCACTAAAATACTGCAAACAGCTTTATTCAGACCCAAACCTCAGGTAGAGCACTGCTTTGCTTCTCTGGGTGTAAAAGGCACCATGGCTGGTGAATTAATGAGAAAATAACTCAGGCTTTTGTGATTTCCCACCTCATGTTAAGGGAGGATATATTTTTGTCAGTTGTTAATTACTGTCATATGGCTCAGCCACCTATCTCCCTGAAAATGACAAGAGTACGGAGGGATGGTGGGTGGGAGGGCACGAAAATTAACTCGGCTCTGGGAGTGTGATCTTGTCATGTACCTGACATACAACTAAACATGTCTTACCCTGCTTTGGACCGATCTCATTTATTTATGGTTTCTTGCTGTATTTTGGAGGGTTTTTTTAATTTCCTGGAGCTCATTACTCACAGTTTCCACAGAGACACAGCAGCGCTGCCGCTTGTTGTACCTCATCTAAGTCAGAGCAACTAAACAGGTTCAAATGTGATTTAATCAAATATGTATCCATTAAATCTAACAGAGTGGGACTGAATCGACTTCAGCTGTGTGCATGCAAATTCAACTTTATGTCAGTTGAAGTTAATTAAAAACAATTGCAAACATACATCTATAAAAACTGAGAATTTTCTGCAGGTAATTTGTTTTACAAATACAAATCACATCTCAGGGGTCTACCTCTGCAAAGTGAAGTTTTATCAAGTTTTAACGGCAACGCTAATATTTTAAGCATAATTGTAGAACGTTATCATAGTTATGTGTTAGCTTCGCCTGGTGTTGTTCACAGAATGGTCACTCGCTAGACCAGAACCACGGCAGGGCAGTCATTAGTGCTATGGCAATGCAGCAAGGAGGTCCTGGGTTTGAATCCCAGCCTGGGTTCGTTCTGCATGTGCTTCTGGGTACTCCAGCACGGTTGTTTGTCCGGTGTGTCGCTACATTGCCTTATGATGGAGTGGTGACCTGTCTAGGGTGTACTTTACCTCTTGCCCAATGATGGCTGGAGCCTAAACAGCCTTAAACAGACAGAGATGAGCCACAAGTAGATTTCGGCCATTTTAAAACAATTATAAACGTCAAAAATGTCCTTAACCTTTATTAAAATGCTACATTACAAATATTTTACAGCAGCTTTTGTTTTTCTGTAGATGATCACTCTGGTCGGACAAAGCTAACATTTACTGTTTTGATTGTTGGCTACATTACGCAAAATTCAAGAACTTTGCAAACCCTTTAATGTGATTGAATTAAAACTGTTCTGCAAAGCTGATTAGGCCATGATGTTGAAGACTGATTGTCTTTAACATGACTGCAGGTGGCAGTTGTTGCAACTTTTCTATATTGTTCCATCAAACTTACCAACAGAAAACTCTATTTTCTATATACTCAAGTAATCTGTGTCTGAAAATTTGTTTCATGATCTGAAACTTTAAAATGTGACAAAAAAAAAAGGCAAAACATATTCAATCTGTAAGGCAAGCATTTTCCCACAGCACTGATTTAATCAAACTAAAAAGGTTTTTAATATTTCTACTAAGGATTTTCAGCTGATATACAACAAAGGATAGTACAGTTTTCTCATATCAGCTGCTTAGAATGGACTTTAAACCGCAAATTTCATTTTTTCTTCAAAACACAAAGAAATATCCATCACATTTTGACCAAAATGACGATGGTCACAACCAACCAATTGGACATAGTCAGTAAATTTAGCTATCTCAACATTTTACAGACACAGTCATAAACTGGTATTAAAATGTGTTGACCTCATAGAAAGTAATCCCTGTACCAATAAAGTAGCTCATATTGTCGAAATTACCTCGTATGCTACCCCATATGCAATTTTAGCCGATTGTAACTCAAAACGGCTGTTAGGATTATGTCCTTCAATGGCACCCGATAGCCGGCGAATGTCCACTTCACACATATCGGCAGCGTAAAGGACAGAAAGTTGCTCGGCGCCTGGCTGGGGATTGTTTCCATTTCCTGGTTGAGCGCTTCAGTGGTCGCCACTGACGAGGGAGGGGTCATTACTCCTCCCATCACGTTCTGCCACCCTCAGACCGAGGCCTGGAAAGGCTAACCTTTTTTTCGCCCCTTCCAAAATCAAATCAATAACACTTTGGCCACGAACTGGGAAACACTGTGTTGGCATTAATCACCTGCCCTTCCATGCTTGACTCTGCAGTTTCTTTCTTTACCCTACGATGCTGTTGATGTTGTGAGGCATTTGCTCTAAAGTCTCACTTTATCTCGACTAAAGCCAAAGAAAGAAAATCATAAATGCAAGAGAACTGACAAGAAGCTACCTTTGCATGCAGCTGGACAACTTCACATCGCACAGTTTTAATTGTTCCTTTCTAGGGTTTTTTTTTTCTCCTGAGATTGCATGCACACCAATCATTTCAATCATCTGAATAGTCATTTTAGGGTCTAACGATCCCCCCCGTTTTAGAATCTTTTGAGAATCCACATCCTGACTCGATTTGAGTTAATTCACCCCACCGTTGGCTTGCTTCACACTCGTCAAGTGTTCCCTGTCCTTCCTGTGATTGCATTAGCAGGAGCCAGATATCAGCCTTGCAGTCCCATCCGCATAAATACTCCTCTCGAGGCTCTTGTGTAAGCATGTACAGGTGCAGCCATAGAGGCCCTCACTAGCGTTGGCAGGAAACAGGTGTCTGGCTATTGATAGCGTCCTGATGAGGGTGGGAGATGAGGAGTGAGGGAGGGAGGGGGGTGGGGGCATACTATGAAAATCAGGTGGGTTGTTGTGCGGTCCCCCCAGTACAGCAGCTACTAATTGTTACCAACGCTTTAGAGTCTATTTTCGTGGCCGGATGCCAGGCGGTTGTGGTAGATGAGAGGAGGGAGAGAACAGAAGAAAGAAAGTTGGTGTTCATAACAGGTTGTTGATTCCTGATGAAAAGTGACCCCCAGGGATCCCTTTAACACCTGGCTGATAGAGAAATGAAATTATTAATAGACTGTAGATGTGTGCAGGAACAGTAGGTGTATGTTTTCATGCTTTCTGAACAGTCCCAATGTGCAAATATCAGCTTTGTCCAAGTGTGACTTCCAGGAAAAGGAGAGTCTTTGTGTTTATTTGCGGTTTTAACTGAAAGGGTTTAGAGAGACATCGTGAAAACAACGACAAAAAAAACAACAACTTAAATGCAGAGTTTAAACATTTTCATTTGAATCAAGCAAATCACTGTTAAATGCTACCGTTCCTGTTCCCCTAAAGACTTTCTTTAAGAATAGGCCCATTGAGTGAGCACAATCCTTCATCCTCATCCTTTTTGGATATCAACAGCACCAATATGGCAATCTTTCATAGGCCTATCGGGCATTCATCTAACAACCAACCTGGCCCCATGTGAAAAAGTAATTACCCTTAAACCCAATTACTGGTTCTGCCACCCTTGGCAGCAACAGTTGTCATCAAGTGTTTGGGATAACTGGCAATCAGCCTTTTAAGATCGCCATGGAGGAGTTGTGGCCCAGTCTGCTTGGCTGAATTGTCATGAACGGTCACTTCGCATGATTTCACTCAGATTAAATAACGAATTTTGACTAGGCCAATCCAAACCTTCCCGTATTTTTTTTTTTTTTTTTTTTTTTGAGGCAACGAGAAGTTGGCTTACTAGTTTGCATTGGATCATTGTCCTGACATACGTCCACTTGAACCGGACTTTCTCTTGTCTCTTTAGTCCAGATAATATTTTCCCAAAAGACAACTTTATAAATTAAGACAGGCTCCGCATTATTTAAGATGAAAGGTGCCCAAGTCCAGTCAGTGAGAGCTACGATTCGGCAAATCTTTAGATGCACCCATTCTCCAACACGGATTGAAAAGAGGGACGGTTGTTTGGTTGGAGGAAGGGACCAAAAAAAAAAAATCCCAGGGAGAAGATGAATGGACAAAGAATTGACTGGATGGAAAAAAATGACTACAGAACAGACAGAGAGAGAGACAAAAGCTTGGTTTGACTCCCTGATAGTCCTTTGGAAGGATGGAGGGTGGAGTGAGGGTGGGCAGAGGCTTAGCAGGACAGATAGAGGGTTGATTGGCAGAACAGAGAGGTGTTTGGAGGGTAGGTTGGTTGGGCAGATGGATAGAAGGAGTTGGATGGACGTAGGGGTGATTGGAGGGTGGAAGGTTTGTTGGACACGTAGACGGTTGGTTGGTTGGTTGGTTGGTTGGTTGGATGGATGGACAGAACGATGGTAAGACATAGATAACCTTTGGTTGAGCAAGGTACAGATAGAGGATTGATTGGCAGGACAGAGAGGTGATTGGAAGGTGGAAGGTTGTTTGGACATGTAGAGGGTTGGTGATGGACAGAAGGGGTTGGATGGACGTAGGGGTGATTGGACGGTGGAAGGTTGGTTGGACACGTAGAGGGTTGGTTGGTTGGCATAAGAGTTGGTTATATGGACAGAACGATGGTAAGACTACGATAACCTTTGGTTGAGCAACGTACAGATAGAGGGTTGATTGGCAGGACAGAGAGGGTGATTGGAGGGTAGGTTGGTTGGGCAGATGGATAGAAGGGGTTGGATGGAAGTAGGGGTGATTGGATGGCATAAGAGTTGGGGATGGATAAAAGAGGTTGGGTGGATGTAGGGGTGATTGGAGGGATGGAAGGTTGGTTGGACAGGTAGACGGTTGGTTGGATGGCATAAGAGTTGGTTGGATGGACAGAACAATGGTAAGACGTAGATCAGCTTTGGTTGAGCAACAGTCAGATAAAGATTGGACAGACGAAAAGATGTCAGACTGTCTGGACAGTTAGAGGCATGAGAGTTGGTTAATCGGACAGAGATGGAACTGGTTGGTTAGTGGGCTTGTTGGACGGACGGACGGACGGACGGACAGACGGATGTTAAACTAGTGAGCTGTGGAAGATCTCAGCTCCTGGTGGGTCATGTTTCTACAGGTTTCTATAGTCTTCTCTATAGAAGACCAAATACTGTTTAGGATCTGAAGAATCAATGCTTCCTTTGAAAACAAAAGCTTTAAATTTTGTTTACTAAAATAAGTTTGGTGAATATCAGACATATCAGAAGGCATTAACAAAATAAGCTCATGTCATCCCTCTGGTGCTTTTTCTCCCCCAACATCAAGTAACTTTACCTCAAAAGTGCCTTCTGGGTATTCTTTCAGCTTCCCAGTGTTGCACCACATCACGGAGCAGCGCCCCCAGTGGCAGCTAAGTAGCTCTGCGCTCAGTGGAGGGGGAGAGAAGAAACCAGAAGCGACATGAAATCGATCCCTAAAACACCTTGATCTTCCAATTAGATCCGCTCAGTGGCTGCGGTGAGATGGTAACTGTGATAAGTGCAGGTTGGAGTGAGGCGGGGAGGAGGTGAAACCTACACAGGTACGTCTGTCACGGGTAATTACCTTCTCAGCGCCCTCGGCTCTGCGAGCTGCCAGTCGTCTGTCTGTCAGAGAGATCGGCTTACCTCTCGTCTGCTCGTGTGTGCCGGCGTGTGCGGACCAAAGCGAGTGTTTACGAGTGAGCGCTCAGAGAACGTGAACGTCTCTGTCAGGATGAGTCTGTGTGTGGCAACATGGAGATAATTTGTATAAGTGAAGCGCGTCTGTGGAGGAAACAGGCGAGCAGAGCAGAGAGCGCACGTACAGGTGTGTTGACACGAGCGGCAGATGAGAATATGCAAAGGAAAAACTGTTTCTCTGTGTGTGTGCATCTGTGTCGGGGGGGAGAGAGGAGGACTGGAATCGTTTCATCCGGGGAAGTTCTGGCAGCGCAAAGATCTGCAGAAGCTAAATTTAAAAAGAAGGTCAGACAATTGCTTGCACATCTCCAGCCTGTTTGCTCTCAATCCCATCAAACAAGGCCATCAGAGCTGGAAGCTTCAGTTTGGAAATTGTTTGGAATACTTTAGATGATTTTCATGAAAAACACAAACGTTTGTTATGATGGGAACATTTTCTGGTTTTCACAAGGAAACATTTTTTTTCCTAACATATTTGCTTGATTATTGTCACATTTTAAGCCCACAAGATAATTATGGTGCAACCTTTAATGTTGCTTCTACTCCATTTAGTTTAATCCCATAGTATTATGTCCAGTTTAATATAAATGGTCTGAAGCTCAGATGTACAACCACTGAAAGGTCTTTAGAACAACATCTGATTATGTACTCACAAATAGAAACTATGTTGATAAATGATTAATGGAAGACAAGAATTATGTTTTTTTTTATACCATAAGTAAAAAGGAAAATATCTTACTATGAGATAATTGTTTGCCGTATTGGGGGGTTGTGGGGTAATATATGGCTGTTTTCAGTTTTTTTTTAAATGTTATAGTGGGAAAAAAAACATTCTTTGCCGTTACTTCTTACAAAAATAAATACACCTATAAAAAAAACTAAAACAAAAATGACACACTGACAAGTTATTTGGAATTAAAGAAATATTAAGAGTGTAATTGTTGACATTGATTAAAAATGGAGTTAAAGACACAAAAGTTGAAAAAAAAATCCATGAGGTGTGCAGAGCTGCAGTTTAAAGATAATTTCCCCTCATTTGAGACGTCGTACTTCCCAATGTTACTCACTTCTTTAAAAAAAAAAAAAAAGCTACGAAATTGAGTCGTCTGCACCAAATATGTCCAGTTCCCATCTTTATTTATTTCACTATTAATCTTTCCTTCAGGCGAGTGCATGAAAGGGCTTTAAAAATGGACGAAAAATAAATAAAATGGATATTTTCAACTAGAAAGTCACAAGAAACAAAAAATGTGTCAAAAAATTCATAAGGAAGTTGCTTAAAGCTGCTTTTAGATAATAATCTGTCATATTCTATCAGATTCGATCGGCTCAAACAGGTAAAAGAATCACAATCAATGGAAAACATGGTGGACTGTAACGTTTTTCAGGAAGTGATGTAGAAATTATTTAAAAGATGCATGAGAGTGTGGATATTTCTTGGTTGCTCGTCCTCACAAGTCACCAAAAAAATTAACAAACGTGAGAAAATTGCAGTGTTTGGGTTTGAATTCCCTCGCTGGGAATAAATCTTCATGAATCTGGAGAGACGGCGACGATTACGTGTCGTCCAATTAAAACCAACATCGCTCAACAACAAATCCACTTACCTTGGTGTCAAACTATTTGTAACCAATGACTAAGTTGTTAATTGTGTTAAATTGGCTGGCAGAGCCTCTCCTGCATTAACAAACTGTGGCCCTTCGTCGTGTCCTGGGACGGTTTCCGTTCAGCTCCAGGAAATAAAAAATAAGATAAAAAAGCTCTTAAATTTTGCTGTGATAATACCCCGACATGTTTCATCTGCCGTGTTTACTCTTTCAACCTTTTGACAGGAACAGAAACTTTGGCAGAGCGGCCGCGTGTGTCTGTAGGTGTGGATGGAGAGGAGAGAGACACCAGTGGTGTGAGAAGGACTGGAAGCGTGAAAATGCTCTGAGTGAGACAGCGTGTACCTGGAGAGAGAGAGAGAGAAAGAGAGAGAGGAGAAAATAAAAGCTAGAAAATCTGTGAGAGTGTGCCTGTTTGCAGCCTCCTCTCAGATTTCCACTTACCTTCATCCAGCAGCACAAAGGGCTCATTGAAAAGTGAAACGGTAGCCGTCCAACGGGAGGGATTGTTGTGCAAACAGGCGGGCACAGTGGAGGTTGTGTTAAGAGGCGAGAGCAGGTAATAGAGCAGACATAATGGGAGCTAAGTACCTGTAATCCTGGGAGATGTTGCTCCAGACAAGAGGGGGGGGCTGTGGGTATCTCCCTCAGGGTGGTGTAATTGGTCCCTGGCCAGGTTAGAGGGAGTGCGCACCGGGTGAAGGCGAGGTATCAGGTGTGAGAGGGCCGTCAGCTGCTCTGAGTGCCTTCTATTGATCCGGCAGGGCCACCGTGTTCGTGTGGGGAAATGTGCAAAAAGACAAAGAGAAGATTAATGTCCACGCTTTCTCTCTTTGCCTTTATCTGCACGACAAATATCGGCTTCTTTAAACTTTTTCTTTGGCTCCTGACTCAGAAGAACGACTTCAGTTCCTGAGAGATCAAAGGAAGCTGTGGAGGAACCGCCTGGAGCCAAGATGGAGCCAAGATGGCGCCATGATGGAGTCATGATGGAGCTGGTTCCTCTTCCTGCTTCATCAAACAGAAGCACTACTGACAGTTAATCCTTTACCCATCCATCCATCCATCCATCCATCCATCCGTCATTCATCCATTCATCATCCATCCATTCATCCATCCATCATTCATCCATCCATCATCCAAAATTCATCCATCCATCCATCCATCCATCATTCGTCCATCCATCATCCATCCATCTGTCATTCGTCCATTCATCATCCATCCATCCGTCATACATCCATTCATCATTCATCCATTCATCATTCATCCACCCATCATTTCTCCATCCATCCATCATTCATCCATCATCCATTCATCATCCATCCATCATCCATCCATCTGTCATTCATCCATTCGTCATTCATCCATCCATCCATCAATCCATCATTCATCCATTCATCCATCCATCATTCATCCATCCATCATCCGTCCATCTGTCATTCATCCATTCATCATGCATCCATATGTCATTCATCCATTCATCATTCATCCATCTGTCATTCATCCATCATTCATCCATCCATCTTTCATCCATCCATCATTCATCCATCCATCATTCATCCATCCATCATCCATCCATCTGTCATTCATCCATTCATCATGCATCCATCTGTCATTCATCCATTCATCATCCATCCATCTGTCATTCATCCATCCATCCATCCATCCATCCGTCATTCATTCATTCATTCATTCATTCATCCATATGTCATTCATCCATTCATCATCCACCCATCCATCTGTCCGTCATTCATCCATTCATCATCCATTCATCCATCCATCATTCATCCATCCTTCCATCCGTCTATCCATCCTTCCATCCGTCCATCCATCTATCAGTCCCCTCCATCCATCCATCCATCCGTACATCCATCCATCCATCATTTATCCATCCTTCACTCACCCATTCTTCATTCATCCATCGTTCATCCATCCATTCATCCTTCATCCACCATTCATCCATCATTCATCCATTATTCATTCATCCATCCATTCATCATTCATTCATTTTTCATTCATCCACCAGGTATCCATCCATCCATCCATCCATCACCTCTACATCTCTTGCTCTCCTCAGTGGATGGAGCCACAGCTAAACATGCTACATGCGGCGTTGCAGACAAAAAAAAACCTCCAACCTTCCCTGAACCGTCTGTATGGTCTGACTAGCAGGTATTTAACAAACGCAGAGATCAAACCGGATCATTTAATCTTCAGAGCTGTGATATCCTTCTCTACGTGGCTTTCAAAACATTTGTCCAAGCGCAGCAGAAGCACGAGTCTGAGTTCCCTGATTAAATTAAAGCTAAACGAAAAGTTGTGTGCGGCGCCTCCGCCTGCATGCGTGCCTTCCTCCCCGCACACGTGCGCCCAGCGTCCCATTTCTTCTGGATATCGGCTAATTGTGCATTTCACTTCTGCTCAAGTGACTCTTTCAAAGCAAAACAGATATGGAGAGCCTAAAGCGCCGAGAGCGACGTTGAGAAGATGAGGACGAGAAGACAGACATTGGAGGGGGAAAAAAAAAAAAGAAGAAGAGGCAGCAGCAGAGATAAGAAACAGGAAAGACAGCTGCTCTTTTCCCTCTCATTTCATCCAGTTATTGGTTAACTCGGTGGAAAGAAAGTAAATGTTCAAGGGATTTCAGGTCAGCCTCGGCCTCCCTGAAGGTAGATGTGCGCTCCACTTCAGGTCTAATTCAACTCTTGTGTAGTATTGATCGCGGCGGCGGCCACCAGGGAGCCCGCCGGTCTTTCTCCAGACCAAGGTAGACAACGGTGAGAGAAAAATGTGCTGTAAAACGCTTCCCCTCGTCGTGTTCTCCCCCGCCGACATCGAGTCTTCTTTACTTTTTTCTTCCTCCACCCACTCCTGAGTGCATTTGTTTATGTTCTGGGCCCCTCAGGTTCCGCCGCAGAGTGATTGAACACCTTTGGAGGGGCGGCCGCCGGGGGGGGGGGACCGCCGTTGGCTCGTCACTTACTGTAAATTGAACAGGAGGATAGGTTTTGTGTTTTCTGCTTAGATGTGCAGGTATACAGGAAATTGTTTTACTTTCCGCGCGATGAGCTGATTCAGCTGCACCCGGCCTGGGGGGGGAGGGGAGGCGGTGGACGGACAGCTGGGGAAGGGTGATGGCGGGGTGGACCAGGGGGGTGGTGATGGGGAGGAAGTTGTGGAAGAAGTAGTACCTCAGATGAGAAAAATATGGATTCCTGTCGGCAAGACAAATTGATCTCCGGTGTGTGGGAGGAGCAGAGACGCTTGTGAAGGGAAATCTGCTGAGAGAGAGGCCAGAAAACAGGAGGAAGAAGAAGACAGGGCTGGACTTTTCACTCTGAGTGAGTGTGTGTGTGTGTGTGGAAGGAGCAGCGACTGAACCAGCAAACTCTGAACTAACGCATGCAGATAGAAAGAACTGCAGGTGTGGACTGCAGCTTAGAGGTGCTGACGGGGGTCTCTGGGTGTGCTGGTGTTTTAAAATGGATGCGATGCTCAGGAGTCATGGCTAATATATTGAGTTTAAGAGTAAAACATATGAATAATAAAGTGAAAAGGCTTTACGTGACTAAAAGGGGAAGAGTAGCTGCGTTTCCGTCACAAATGTGTACAAAAAGTTGTCGATATTCTGCTCAATTCGAAAAACACATTTTTGCAATTGTGGTGCTTCCATTAAATACGTTAATACGTTTATTCACGTATCTCGTCCACGAGGGAGAAGTATTTTACTTTTTTTTTATCTTTTCCACTGGCGCCACTTTTGCAGAGCTTTCTCTTCTCCGCCAGGTATTTCTGTTTGAGAGTTTTCCATTTTTAACCTTAGCTTTGCTGCGGCTTGTGAAACCCCGCCTCCGTCATGATCTTGGCAAATGCTCGCATTTCTTTGCTGTTTTGAGTCGCGTTTGTTGGGAATTCCCCCCGTCACGAGCTAAATGTAAAAAAAAAAATACTCTGTCTCCTTGTGAATGCAAACATCATCCTGGTGATACTTCCTGTCGTCTTCTTCGTCTATTTCACCAGTAGTACCATCCGGTTGTTGATCACATGACTCGTGTGATGCGGAAAAAAAAAACAGTTTCCGCTTCAGTTTTGCGAAATATACCAATTTCGTTATGGCTGAAAAACCACCCTTTGTTGAGTATTTTCGAAATTGCCGTGTTTCCAATAAGCAAATTTATTTTCGTAATTACAATTTGCGCAACTTGTTGGTCAATGGAAACGCAACTAGTGATATGTCAGTGACTGTAGGACAAGCATTTCTAGACCTTGTAACGTATAAAAGCTGCAGCAGAGACACCAGTAGATTGTCTCCATGTGGCTGAAGAACTGTGGTTGGTTTGTAGCTGCACACTGTCGGTGATCCAGGTCAGATGAATAATTAGTTTGTTGCATTTGGTTGATTGTGCTCCGTTGGTAGGTTGGCTGGGATTGACTGGTTGGTTTCCGCTGCTTTAGCTCGGTCGTAGGGTATTAGGTTGCTTGGTTAAGATTGATAGGTGATCAGCATTTGGTGTTTAGCTCATAACAGTTGTTTTTCAGGTTAGTAACTTGGCTGACTAATTGTTGTTGGTCTGCGATTAAGAATCATTTGAAAATTTGGTGTTTATGCTTGGTTGACTGTTTGGTTTCTCGGTTGGAGTTAGCTGGATTGTTTGTTTTCTAGTTGGTTTGGTGATTTGGGTTAATTGGCTAATTGAGGTTGAATTTGATTGGATGGGTTCAACTGGTTTCGATGGTTTGGTTGGTTAGTTAATTGTAAAAGACTGGTTGTAATTCTGGTTCTATGGCTGGCTGGTTAGCTGGTTGATTGGCCACTTCCTTACTGGGTTGGTTAATGGATGGTTTTTAGTGAACAGAGTTGGATGTAAAGGGTGTTTTTGGTTTTCCTGTTAGCAGACTGGCTAACAGGAAAGATGCCTGGTTTGTTGATTAGCTCCTTTGATAGCTATCCAGTTATGGCTGGTTGGGGTATGTTGGACGGCTGGTTTGTTTTTTGCTAATGTTTGCAGGCTGCTTGGTTCAGTTATTGTGATCAGATGGCAAGCTGCTATTACTTTCTGGTTTACCTAGTAGGCTATCTGGTTGGTTGGATAGGGTCAATTAATGTTGTTTCCAGTTGGCACAATCTCTTCACAATTAGGACAACAAAAGGAAAAGGGCCTGTAGCCTGGGTTGATTGGATGAAGTGCATCTCAGTCTAAAAATGACATTACTATATAAAACTTGCACTCTGACCTAGTCATTATTCAAATGTTTTTACAATCCTTATTAAGTATGTAAAACTATCCACTAATTGAAGGCACACTGGTCCTCCGGTAGTTAAAACGCTTCTTTAAACTGGATCACTCTATTACCAGCGTTTCTATTTATGTTTCGAAGATTACAAGGACATTGACACAACATCTTCTATATCCACATCTATGAAATGAACAAAGGTCTGCAGAGGGAACCATCAGGGCTGACCCACCCTCCATCCAGGACTTGTACAGGTCTGGGGTCAGGAAAAGGGCAGCTAACACCTCGGCAGCCCCCACACATCCAAGACTTTCACCTTCAGGTCGGCTCTGCAGAGCTCCGTTTGCTAAAACCGGCCGCCAGAGAGACATTTTCTTCCCCCAGGCTGTCACACTGATGAACACGTTGAGCAACTTACCGCCTGAGTGGTCAGATACCTTGTTGTGAAGCAAAATGTGTACATTTACACTATCACAGACCTATTACCTATAGCGAAATTCATACAGTTTGTATGCAGTGCATTTATACCTAATGCATGTACACTTTGCATTGTAACCAAAGTCAAATTCCTTGACTCTGCACACAGTTATTGTCAATAAAGCTGATTTAGATTTAGCAGCTTTTTCATAGAAAAGGAACGCGTTTCTTGGATCATCTCTACCTAGTGAGTGAAAAGCAACTCTATAAAGTCGGTGTGTGTGAGTAGCTGCCATTTTAAGACTCCCGACACCTGTTACAACCCCCACCTTCTTAATTCAGCGAACCAAAAAAGACACACCCACACATTTGTGTCAACAGGAAAGGAGTTATGTGAGCAGAAATGCCAAGTGTCCCTTTGGGAAACGGAGAACAGTTCATCTTTCTGGGTCCCTCGATAAGCAGTGTTGCTACTGATAACCCGTTTCTATTGCCAGGCTAATGCACAAAAACACTTTAATGTTGACTGTGTGCAAGCAGTGAAAAAAATCAAAGGGTGATTTTTCAGTTTTAAACACAATCTAGCATTTGCTTCAAACACGCAGGATGCTCAGACTCCTTAAACGGATGATCAAGAAGATATCAGCTGTATTGTTCTCCTGAGCCTCGCAGGAGCAGACACTTGAGGCATCAAAAGCTTCATCCATAAATCATGTGACAGCAAAAGGTAGGTGTCACACAAACATGCACACAAAGAAATCCACCCAAGCATCAACAGGTTATCACTTCTCCCTCTAACCCATAAATCAAAATGTCGGCGACCACGTTTCAGGAGTTTGACAAATCCACAAACACCTCCTGCCGCTCAGGAGCAATCTGACAATTTCAAATGTTCTGCATCTGTAAAGGCGGCCGCATGGGTCACCTCCGACGCGTCGGCCCGGTGAGACCGCCATCGTAGCGGCAGCGCAGATTGGCAGCTGTCAGGCCGCATTCAACGGACTGGTCAGCGCGCCAAACCAGAGGTAGCACCCCTTCCTCCATGTGCGATGGAGGGGAAAATAAAACCGGAGTCAATGTCGACACCCTCTGATGCCTGGCTTTGTTCATCAATTTATTTTACGCTAAGACAATCAGGACATCATAAATATGTGTATTTAATACTTCGTACACTTAAAATAAATGTATTTATTCAATCAGAATCCCATGTTAGCAGCAATTAGATTTAATAAAATTAAAATTTCTCATTAAAAAAAATCTAAAACTAGACCACTTTTTAAAGCTTTGAGCTTGTTTAGCCATTTTTAATTACTAATTCTTCACTTTCTATTTGAGTGGGGTACAAACATGACGTGACTGGGGCATATTTCTTTTCCAAGTGGCAAAGACAAGAGAACATGCCGTTCAGGAAAGGCAGATGTGTTAATATTCAAGAGAAAGTAAACAACTGCTAGCTTAAACTTGCCCGTATCTACGGTAAAGTATAAGATGGCTGGAAATGTGACAAACGAGGCTGGATGAGGAATAATGGCACTTTTGGAAAATAACACTCCAGCATCACCTTCCTAAGTATTTCACACTAGCCTACATGATTACATCACCAGAAATAGTTTAGAAAAATGCACTCATACCGCAGATGTATGCAAGTGTTACAGAATCAACGACTCTGAGACACAAATATCACCAGGATGGCCCAATAATACCATTACTCATTCTTACAATACTCTTTGCTGTCTGGGCTAATGAAGCTTCACCCGCCTCAGTATGCTGCTCGCTTGAAATCAGAAGTGAAACTAACAACTTGACCCAATTTACTGATTAATTCTGCTAAAAATGATCTGACCACTTAAGGCTACTTATAGTGCATCAGATGGGCATTCACTGAATATGGAAAAAGCATAAATAATAGCAGATAAAACATGATCTTTAAGTAAAGTGCCCGATCCTGAAAGGGCTAAATGCCAAATTCCACAACTTTAATCCTAATGCACATGAACTATCCTTAAAGGGATTGCATGCAAATCGAAGCTCATACATTAAACATGACAGGAGTGGATGTTTCCCAAAATGCTCTTTACTTGCTCAGCCTTAACACTGCCTAACATACATTTTTAAATGATCTATGAACATAGCAAGGTAGAAAAACAGTGAGACAGAAGCCTTGATGTCTGTTCTTTATTGCCGACTGATGAGCCTTGGACTATCCTGCTCTCTATTTTTTCTTTTTTATTGTAAAACGTCTGTTTTGTCTTACATATTGGTGTTTTTTATCAGACTGTCAATGTTTAGGCAGGCTACAAAAGTTGTTTTCCTCTAAATTGTCAAAAAATAAATCTGAAGGATTTGCCATTGAACTGAAAATGGGTCATTATTGGGTCTTTGTGAGCAGTGATGGTCAAAAAGGAACACAGAAATCATTTACCAGACAAACTCAACCTTCTTTAACGGCCATCTTATTCGACAGTGTCACCTTTGTACGCCTTTACCGTGATAAACCTGATAAGGGACATCTGAGAGGTGTCTGGGGATTACACACAGAATTTACAGCAAGGGAGACAACAAGTGTGAAACAGGCAATTTGTTTAAACGTTGGGATTTTTTTGCTCCAGACCAAATAATTGCACCAAAAATATAACTTACTGGGCACAAATAAGTCTAAATGACACTTTATGTCAGAGAACATGCTACGTTTAAAGGCGTAAAACCCCATCGTGGCTTCCCTGTTTTTCCGTCACGCCGCTGTTTGACGGCCATCTGCTGAGGGCAGAATTTACTGCCTTCCCTCTGCAGTTTGAATAAATAAGACATTTTGAAATTCAAAGCCCAAAGACTCCCAACAGTGAAGTCTTTAATGTGTCTTTCCGTGTTTGTATTTCTGTTTTAGACGTCGTGGGTCAGAGCGTCAGAATAAGCACCTCCTCATTGAGGAGGACAAGAGCCATGATCGATGCCAATCGCGTAATCAGGCCTTTATTTGAAGGGGGTCGCTGATTCTCAGTCCATCAAGGTTAAGAGTGCGGCACTTGTCACGCCGTGATTTATTATTGCCAGGAGCAGACGGACGACGACGAACGCCTCCAAGAGGTTGGAGGAGGGGGGGTGGGGTGTGGGGGGGTTGGTTAGGGATCGAGTCGATGAGTCTCCGCCGTTTGGATTAATAAGTCCAGACGTTATGTGTGAGGCACATTTTGGAAATTAGCCTTGAAAAATTAGCATGCCACCATCAATCGGCATCAAAGGATTAAAGGGGCGTGGCCCGGCCTTATTTAAATGGTATTCATCATGGCCTGCTTGCCGCCTAAAGAGCAGCAGAGTCATTTCGGTCTCTCTTTGTTTTTGGCCGCTCAGCTGTGGAAGTGATTGAGTCTCCTCCATGATCACAATATGAAACTTTAAACTCTCTGGCTTTGTTTGGGGCTTTGATAAATATTAAAAATGAAACACATAAGAGCCTGATAGTGCCGGGGCTTCATCTCCCCCCCCCTCCCCTCTGAATGGGGGATAAAGTGAAAGAGACGTCGGCGTGACGGATGCCTATTTACAAACAAAAGTGCGGCGGGACGCTGCCGCCTGTCCACCAGAACTCTGCGGCATGGGAGAGACGAATGGAGCGGAAACGGCATTTTCTCATCCCGTTCCCCTCTGCTTGTGCGCCCCCTCGCACGCCCCACACAACGGGGAACACATGCAATGCATCACGCCGTGATTTCTGACAGCGAGGTGGAGGTAATAACTTTAGGAAGGGCTGCTCCGCCAGGCTCGACGCTCTTGTGTCGGCCATCGATCTGTTGGGCCGGGAGACAACTCATTTCAGCGTCGCGACTCGCCATGATGGACCGGCGCGGCCCCCGAAACCCCCTCGACCGATCCCCCCCCACCCCCGCCCCCGTCGCCTCTGCGTTTCCAGCGGGCCGCTGTCAGCGTGTCGGACGCTCGGCGAGTCTATTGATCTGCCACGGGTGGACGGGCGGAGAGGACGGTCTCCTCGGGTTCCTCCTCCATCGCTGTGGATCCTGTCATGCAGCCGCACAGATCTGTCATCATATCGCAGATTCACTGTGCGGATGATTCTTTTTTTATTTTTTTGTGGGCCTTTGAATATTTTAGTTTCACTGCTTTCAGAAAGAGAACTAATCTAAAAGAATGTTGTTGTTTTTTTAACCAGAAAATCTATAATATTCCCTGAAGTGAGGGAACTTTCTGATGCATTTTTCAGGATTTCCTCCATCGTTGCGGCTGTTTCTCCAGCACCGACGTTCTGCAGGTTCTGGATGTTTGTCCGGTTCTCTGCAGGACTTAATGCTAATGAATATTCGGGACGCAGTTAGCCGTGTTGCAGCAGATCGACCGCCAAAGCCCAGGATCCTACATCACCACAGCTACCCAGCTTCCATAACAACAAAACACTCGAATGCACCGGATAATTTAATTAATCTATTACAGCATGTAAAACTCAAACATTAATTACACAGAGATCAGACGACTGTTTCTATCAGTTTTGATTAACTTGCCGTTACGAGTTACGAAAACCTAAGTTCGTATTCTCCGAAAACTAGAATAATAGACTATAAACGAAGCATCGTCCTTTCACTAAAGTTCTGTTAAGGTCAGACAGCCGCCGGCGGAGAAGACCGCTGAGTGTTCACAGAGTCCTGCATCCAAGGATATTCGTAGAAAGTTAGGTGGAAGGAAGAAATGTGCTTGAATAATGTACAAAAGCAACAGGGACAACCTTTACGGTGGTCCAAAGTCCTTTTTTCAGATAAAAATAAGCAATGCCCCCCCAATATAGCCTTCCCTCTGTATCATTTGGACTTTTCTTTAGGTTGGGTCAAGAAGACGGCAGCTTTAATAGGTAGTTCTAGACATTTCTGAGGAGCCTCCTGGCTGGGATGGATAGAAGGACACCAGTGATTTCTAGGACTGCTACGACATCTCCTCCCATTTAGATGTGCTTAGACAACCTTCAGAGACAACCTCTGACCCAGGACTTAGATGGCTAACTTTGCTGCTGGCTGCTTCCCTTTCGGCCGGGAATCGGACTACAGGTCTTGGCTTTACGGCACAAACAAAATCACATCATATCCGTCGTGTAGGGGGGGAGGCCAGTACCTCTCCATGAGATCTAGTCCAGGAAGACCGAAAGATAGCTTGACTTAGTGAATCCAGCTTTGGGGAACTCATCCAGGATTTGATTTTTATCAGGGATTAAATGGAGGAATTGAACCTCTAACCGCGTCACTGGCATTAATGTCCCGCCTGTGTCGGTTGGTCGCGCTTGGTGTCGCGGCCCCTGGGCGCCACAGGTCATCCCCATTTCTGCGCAAGTGTTGAACCCAACACCTGAACCCCGAGGCTCCGCCGGCAAAAACCCGATGTGACACACGGCTACAAACGGGCATAAACACCCCCCCCCCTCCTCATGTACTCCTGCATTTAAAACAAACCCTCAGCCACACATCCGTGGTGTCAGACGGAGCGCACGTGTAAGGTAAGACAAAGGCTCCTGATTTCCTGCTCATTATGATGAATGGGCGCCAGTGCGAGGCGCCGAATGCAATTACGCGTTTGCTGGATGCGTGCGAACGCCAGGCTCAAGTCAGGGGGCGGCGATGCAAATTGTGCTGTCACTTCGCCTCTCGCAGGACGGCGGGATGCATGTGTGCGAGGTGAGAGAACGGGGAAGGGGGGCGAGGAGGGCCCGGGGAATCAGGCCGCATCTCCTCAGACGCGTTCGCCGGCGAGGACCTCGGGGCAAAGCGGCGCCTCAACCTGAACTCCAGAGTTCATTTTGTTTCTCTCCGTCTGGAGCTGAAGAAATAGCCTCAGGACCCGCCGAGTGTTTTTTCTTCTTCTTTTCTCCTTGTCTGTTCATTTAAGGTTTCAGGAAAATCTCTAAAATTACAACAACAAAAAAAGGTAATTCACGGGCGAGGAGGCTTTATTTGTCCGACGTGTTTTTTGTTTTTTTTTGTTTATGCTGCGCAGCTTTAGGGTGGAAGTGCGCTAAGAAATCAGACAAGACAAAGGATGAAAAGCATCAAAAATAAGCTCAAATATACCCGGCGCTGCAGGCATTTCCCTCAACGGGCCGGTAATCCACATCTCAATAAAATAATCACACTATTTTCCAGCCGGAGCCGCTAAGCCAGAGGTTGACGACGGGCTGCGAATGCAAATCGTTTAAAACCTCCATTACAGGTGAAAAATATACGTATTTTACGGCCATTTCCTGGCTTCTGAGCATTAGGCGGAGGAAAAGTTCATTAAACACCACGGGGATTAGCCGACAAGAGTTAAACCTCCTGCACCTGCTTTGTTTCCCCTTTTTCTGTAAAAGTACATCCTGAACAAGCTGCTTCGGGGGAGGAGGAGGAGGAAGCAGCTACACACACAAGAGATTCACCTGAATGGTAATGAAATCAGCCAATTTGGGCTGAAACATGAACTCAGAGGGGGGAAGGACGGCGCTGGAGCATGCACTCAGACGTGGGAATTTTAAGGAGGGAGAGAGCTGCAGCGAAGCACGGCGGCGGCTGCGGTGGAGTAAGGGGGAGAGGCGGTGAGATGTAGAGCAAGTCACCTCATCAGGCGTGGATTTTACCCTAATCCTGACAAGCAGGCCTCCCCTCCTCTCCTCCAGCAACGACGGCGACGCCGACTTAGACTCCGTCTGAGCGGCGGACGGATCGATGCCCCCAACTCCAGGAGGCTGTGAGAGGCAGCAAGGAAGTAGCCGAGTGGAGGCGCCGATCGAACGCGGCCCAGGAGCCCCCCGACTCGGAGCAAACAGGGCGACGCAGCCGTCCATGTTTGGGTCTAATTAAACGCTTAACGCCAATAATACTGCAGTAATGTGGTGCTAATTACGGGGTAATTATGTAAACGACGGTTAACTATGATGATCAACGCTCAAATTAATATTCAAATCGTTGCAGCGAGGGGGCCCACCTCTCGTAATTGCATTAAAAGATGTACACAACTTTGAAAAGCGAGCGGAGGAACCTTTTTTTTTTTTTTTTTCCTCTGCAGGAAAAAATTTGCAAATCACCAGGCACCCCCCCCCCTCCCCCCACCACCACCTCCTTCAAACCCTCCACCTCTGTACCATTCTCCTTTCTTTTTTTTCTTTTTTTTTTAAACAGACAGAACCGGCAGAAACATCTGTTAAGTAGGAGCAAATGTCAGCTAATTATTTCACCAAAGCATGTTTTTAATTGATCAACAGGGGAACAGCTGTAGAGCGCGTTCTGCTGTAGAGGCGGCGGTGGAGGCCGGGCGGGTGAGAGCAGCCCCAACCCTCCTTCACCCCGTCCTCCGAAGCTCCGCCACAAACGTTTGACCTCTCGCTGTAATTACTCGCAACCGAAGGCGGCGCCTTGACGAGTCGAGTGTAGGGGGGGGGGGGGGCAACCGGTGTCAGAGCATCAGGAAAAGGATATTAACAGGTTCGTCTTACGTTTGGAGACCTGAGCTCTCACTGCACACATTTCCAGTCTTTGTTTCGCTTCAGCTCCGCTCGCCGGGCTGATTCTGCGTCAGATCCTACAGGATGTGGTCATCAGCGCGGCTAAAAAACTATTTAAAAACAGGAAAGTGTCGCCTCTGTGCTTTATTATTGGGGTTTCAAGTGAAGGAAAGCCTGTTAGAGGCCCCAGAGGCCCTGAGACTGGGTTGGAGGTTGACCTTCCTTCAGGACAACCACCCTGAACACACAGCCAGAGACACGGCGGGAGGGTTTAGGCTCAAGCATCGGCTGGAATGGCCTAGTCAAAGCCCAGACCTGAAAACCACTGGTTTTCAGGTGTGGGCACAAACACCTACAGGTGCTTGGATTCAGGTGCCTACAGATTCACGTCTATACAAAAATCCCCTATTATTATCCTCAGCTATCACTTTATACATTTCATATTAATAATACTGTATATTCTTCAGTGAGGGGAATCAAGGCATTGGTTGTTTGTACCTGTAAAACTTTATCAGCTGTTTTTTCTGTTCTTTTTACATCTCTCTTTGCAGGTGTAGAAGCAGACTCAGAGTGGGCAGCTGTCAGCGTCTTCAGAGGATGAAACTGAGTGGAAAAGGAAATTAAAGCAATAAATAGAGGATGTTATTTTATGTCATTATTTCTTTCAATAATAGGACAAATAGGTGGAAATTAATGTTTTTTTTTCCTTTCCTGCCTTTTTTTTTATAAAAAAGCCAATCAGACACTTTCGTCTACTGTCACTAGGCAGGGAATGTGTAGCTTGGAGTATTTTTCCCTTTAAACTAAACACTGAAAGATCTGATAAACTTTTCACTAAGCCCATCACAGTTTGACTCAGTGATTAATTGGTAATGTGTCTATAAACTAGAGTTTGTAACAATATGGATGAACATTATTAATGAGAATTAATACAAAAAAGTAACGATACACGACAAAATATCAGGAAAAACATCCAGAAAATACACAAAATGAGACTTTTCCCCCATTCTCACAAATTTAAAGCAGTCTTTAGATAAAAAAGTGGAGATGAATTTATCTTTGTACATACATCTAAACGTTACATCTATTTATTCCTGAATGTCCTACACTTTATTGGCCTCTGGTGATGACAACCTATCGTCTACAGTGGCTCTTAAAGGCGAACACACCCCTTTAAAAATGGCCGGCTTTTGAGACTTGAAAGAGAAATTAGTTATAGTTCTTTATGATCTGAATTAAGTCCTTTGCAATGAAAACTGAACAAAACAACAGTTCTGTTAGAGGGGTTGATGTAAAAGGATGCAACTAATTCAGTGTTTTTGTCATCAGTTACAGAGAATCTGACACAAAGTTAATCTGTTCTGTATAATCAATTTATAAAGCACTTTTCCACTGAAAATAAAAAGGCAGAATACGGACAAAATGAGTGAAATAACCCATTTTTTGGGGGGGGATTTGCATCATTTAGCTAAAGGCAGCATTTGCTGAGAGGTTGCACAGAACCTGACGTACAAAGGTATAAGTCAGGATAAGGGCCCAAAGAAGACCCACTGCATTATACGTGCCTGTAAACCACTGATAATCAGAGAAAACGCAGCATCACAGAGAAAAAACGTGGATTTTTATCCCCAAAGTTCATGAAAACACAAAAAGAAAAGTCAGCCATTAGACCACAACACTCAGGGAAGACTGTGGAGAACGGGCCGAAGGAACCAAACCTGACATTTTACCACCAAAAAGAGGTTCTGCACGGATGGAAGCAGCGTTGGCTTGGCAGCTGAAGCCACGCGGGGAGGCTGACATATGCTTTGTTCTTCTTTGAGGTTATATTTAACCCAAACACACCACACCTTTCAGGTGGGCGCATCTCACCCCTGAATCGCGTCTGACAGGCTCAGAGCGTGCGGCCCGATCCGAGCTGAGCTGCGTCGCGGAGGGCAAACGCGGTCGGCGCCTTGATGATCCCGTTCCTGTCACATCCAGGTAGGGCGAACAAAGGGAGGCGCGGGCCCAGAGAGACGTGCAAATCTGGGTTAAACGCTGCCGATGCTGTCCCTCCAGGATGGAGGTCAAGAAGGAAGCTCGTGCAGAAAGAGCTGAGCCCATAGCATCTGCGACAACCATTACTGCAGCATTTTGCATGTCTGTAAACAAGCAAATGCCGGAAACACGGCAGAAATCTGCACTTTTAAAGCAGCTGCACTGCTATAATAGCCTAAATGCACTTACTAGGAACATTTGCACAATGAATTCCGGATTTGATTGGACAAGGCTACAAAAAGGGTGTTTCCCAGAATTATGACGCGATGCGGTGCAGATAAAATGACTAGGGTGAACTTTACCTGCCTAGATAGATTTCATTATGAGCCAACATGTAACTGAAGATGAAAACGCTGCGAAGTTTTAGCTCCCAACTTATCCAGCTGACGATCCATTCAGATGACAAATTAAAGATTAGATAATTTTTAAAGGCAATATCTGCAACTAAAACTAGGAAAAGGTCAACAACAACAACAAAATAAAAGTTTGTTGAAGATACCCTGAGTGCTACTTAGCTCTCAAATGTTGAATTTGGGGGGGGGTTAGCTATCCAAGCCAACCGAACCTTCGTTAATTTACTCCATTTATCCAATTAACCCTTTTCCCCATTCACCTGATTACTGGCAGACCTGGAGAAATCACTTCAGTAGGACCTGTGTAACAGCAGGAAGTAGGCGAAAAGATCTCCAAAAGCACGACATCAGGGACAAGACTCCAGAGAACTTCAGTGAGAACCATTTTCTATACATGGACAACATGTGGAACAGTGGGGAACCTTTCCCTGGAGAGGAGGACCCACCACCAGAATTACTTGGAGAGCTCCTGAACGGCTCATCCAGGAGGTCACAGAAGAAAAATGGCCTCCAGGGGAGAATTCACACAATTAGATCAATGATGGGGTGGTGAAGTTGGAGAAAGTCCAACAATCAACTACTTTGGTTTATGCAGAGGCCTAGTCAAAGTCTGGATGCTTCGGCTGGACCAGGCGCAGAAACCCTCTGATGGGTCTGAAGCTGCCTGTCTGGCAGAAAAAAAACCTCAATAATCTGAAACATTTAAGCGTGACAGTGAAGCAAAAACAGAAGAAATCTGCAAGGAGGGAAAACATTTGGTGTTGCTCTTGCTGCACCACACCGTCCTCTCCTTCCTGCGGAGCGTGCACATTTACCGGTCAATAAGCCTTCGCTGCTTCCCGCCCAGAAGCAAAAGGTTGAGGGGAAGGAAAGATGAAGAGCGAGCGCGGGAGGAAGAGAGAAATCTTCCAACTGGCAGCAGTATGGACTAAGGGGGAAGCTCAAGCATGACTAAAAAGTACATTCACCGCTAGTCAGTGAATACTGCTCCCTATTTGTCACTGCCACCTTGGAGAGCAGTAAGCATTAATAATACATGGGAGTTGGGGGAATCTATTAGAGGCTACCCTTGCGGAGAGGAATCAGACGGAGGCAGGGCCAGTGGAGCTGTTTGGCTCCGGGTGGGAACACGAGGAGACGGAGAGAGAGGAGCGGCAAGCCGGCGCTGCTCTGACCGTACACCCCCCCCCCCCCCGTCTGTTTATTGAGGAGATTCTTAGACAGGGGCTGGGGGTTGTCGGAGGTGCCAGGTGTGGCTCAAGTGATGCATCATCAGAGGGAGGAGGAAGAGGACGTCGAGGTGAGAGGAACCTCAAGACATGGCTGTAATTGAGTTCATTGATCAAAGTGAGGGGGCGGGGGGGGGGGGGCTTTAAGGTGGGTACGGTGCAAATACGAGTGCTCAAGCAACTCCACAAACTCACAGAAGGCAGAATCTGGAGTATTCAAGGTAGTTTGAACCTTATTTCCTCTTAATTTCAACGTTTACCACTTTTTAATGAAAACACCTCAGACATCTCTTGTCCATCATCCTCTTGAGGTGTAACCACAGATTTACGTCTGGGCCCAATTTCCTGACTTCAAAACCTAAACCTAACCCATGTGGAGATTTCTAACAGACACGTGAAGGTTTAAGGCCCAAACCAGCTGTTTTCTGGTGCCTAAAAATCTTTATTGTCGGTCAACTGACAGAAACTAACCCCACAGCATAAATGCCGCCACAATGGCGCTCTGTTGGCAATGCCTATTCCAAAAGATGTGCAAACGTTGAACTCTGGTTTCCTCAGAGCGCCCTGGTGTCTTAGTTCAGACATACAGAGGATGCAGGACACTACATGTTAAACACAACCAGTACCTGCAGAGACCAGGGACCTCGGGGACTGGGAGCCAGGTGTTCTTGTCCAACATCAATGTCTGACCTCACAAACGTGCTTCTGAACCAATGGTTGGTAATTCCTATAGGCTGGTAAACATTGTCCGGGGAAAAAAATCAAGTCAAATGTACTTTTTTCTGCCGCCCAACAGTAAAATTAGGCATGCTATATTGTAAATAAATAAAGAACTCTGTTTATCGGGAGGAAAATGATGGTAAATTATAGCAGAACTAGAACTCAAGGAGGGGTTTTGCATGTTTGCCAAATTAAAAGGAATAGACATCCGGTTTGCAATTCAATTGAAATGTATTTTTATCTTTTCTCTGGATTCTCCAAATTTAATAAACCCATGAAAAGCAGATTTGGGTACAGTGAGGGTGGGGGGTCAAAGCTCTGGATTTAGGATGTCAGGACGGAAAGAACGAGATACTGGATACCAGCGGCTGAAACAATGAGCTTCCTCTGGAGAGTGGCCGAACCCTAGGAGCTCTGTTACCTGGGGGGAGCTCAATGTAGAGCTGCTGCTTCTCCGCATCGAAAGGCGGTTTGGAGATCTGATCAGGAAGCCCCCTGGACGCCTCCCTTTGGGGGGTTTCCAGACACCTGGAACCTGGGGAAGACCCAGAGCTCTCTGGGGGGACTATTTATTCCCAGCTGGAGGATGTTGTTGGGGAGAGGGAGGTCTGGGCTTCCCTCCAGAATAGACGGATCGATGCACTAAAGTCCGCTTTTTAATAAACGGCGCTAGACGCACGTGGTCTTATTTAATTTATGAAGTTAAAGACGAAGCAAAAAAATCTCTTTATTAACCAACAAATATGCTGTACTGCACTCCTCATTCTCCACTGTAGGAAGATTTTAATTTAACTTCGATAATTTTACCCTAATAGGAAAAAATTGGTATCATTCTTGAACTGCAGTCGGAGGGGGTCAGCCCAGGGGCCTCAGCTGGTACCCGGGCCACACTTTGGACACCCCCCGAAAAATAAACAACTGAACTTACTGTAGTGTCTGGTTATTTCATCTCACAGTAAACTGATGCAACCGGATCATGGTCCCTTAGTAGTTCTTCTTTTAATTCTGTATTTTACCCTCTGACAGATTTTAACTGCACAAGATGTGACGCATTAAAGCTAAAAAAAATAAAATGCTATTTCTTTAAATCATCTTTACAACTTCAGGAGAGAAAAAAAACAATGAGAGAAGAAGCAAAAGGAAAACGTTTCCCCCCTACACGACGCCTCTCTGTAGCGCCACACACCCCCTCGCCTACATTTTGGCCAGGTCTGGGCACTTTGTGGAGGTGGGAGGGTGAAGAAAAGCGTACAGGGAGGGGGGGGGGGATAAAAAGAGGAAGTAAAAGTGGACCATTTGTTGCTTCAGATGTGCTGCTAATCCTTTGATCGAACCTCTTATGCTCTTCAAACTTGCGAGCGGGGCCAAGCCACTAATGAAATTCTGCGGCCGGCAGATAGGCCTCGAGCCGGAGCGTGACAGAGTCCATCTGGTGTGCTAAAGTCCCCCTCTGCTCTCAGACACTCTGCTCTCTGCAACTCTAAGGCGACACTCTGAAGCGTCTCTGCGTCGCTGAAGCCGCTGTACCGGGGCCAAGTGCGCTCCGCTCCTACCTGAAATCAGACCCCCGCGTCAACCACGCCGCGTACATCTCAACAGGAGCAAGTCACCGCCCCGACGCACAGGAACGAAAACGAGCACGCCGCCATGAAGCCGTCAGCTTGTCTCCTCGCCACATTCCTCATTCGGAGCCACCTGCTCGCCATTCGAGGGGAACCTGCTGGACGGCTCGAGGGACGGGGAGGGCGCTGCTCCTCCGGAGCAAATGGAGACAAAGACTTTAAGAGTGTCTGGTGACGGCAGATGGTGGAAGGAGTCGAGTGCTTCCAACGTCCTGTTCCGAAAAACGCAGGAAAACTCGTAAAGGTGTTAACGTGATACTTGTAATTAATCAGTTCATTACATATCAAGCTCAGTTACAGACACAAATCCGGGTTCTGTTGCTTTACTTTCTCCACAGACTGAGGTAGGAACTCATTTACGACCCAATGATGGAGCCTCAAGTTATCTTTCTGGGATTTTACGTGGCAGATCAACATAAAGTAGGTTAAAGTAGTCGTGTATTCATGATAGCCCTAAATAATTATCAATAATATCGCCTTCAGATGACGCAGACAAAAGATAGAAAAACAAACGCCTTCAGAACTGTAAACCCATCATCCCCACAGAAAAGCATGGCGGCGGCAGCGTCATGCTGTGGGCTGGAAGTTGCAGGTTCAGATCCCAGCAGCTCCACCACCCTGAACATACGGACGGAGCTACGATCAACGCATGTTCGTGTCAGAAAAGATCCCAACCGGCAACCTCTACGACCCAAAGAACCCGCTCTATGAAACGCATTTTACGGCTAAATTAAACAGGCACGGTTTTATACTTAAAAAGAAAAGCTCAATTTCAGAAGCGAATGATTTTTTTTTAATGGAAAACAAGGAGAAAAAAAAGCTTTGGGTTTGTTTATCGTTGGTTCCGTCCTGTGTTTCTAGATTTACTGCAAGAGCTGCACCAGTTTTCTGAAATCCATTTATTTTTTACCTTCAGTTAAACAAATCTGGCCCTTTACCGTCTAGCTTTTTGCTTTTTTTTATTTACAATAAAACCCAAAACAAAAGAGCAGAGAAAGTCCCTGTTGGGGTTAGCGTAGAAAAGCATCACAGACAAAAAAAGCACGTTTATGAAATCTCCTGCAAACCTTAAATTAAATGTCTCATTCCACGCCGTTCCCTAATTAAGCTGGAGAGAGCACCCCTGTTGTCCAGGTTTTCTCTCAAAACGAGAACAAAACAACCTCTTGACTTTTTAATCATTAAAACGTGTTTTAAAAAGACATAAATTAAGGGTTTGGTGTTTTTAAACAAGTAATTTAATGAAACAAAAGAGAAATAGCCTCAAACGGCATGTTTTTCCACCAGGAACCCCCACAGCTGGGCTGAACTGTGGCCGGCGCTCTAGCTGCAGTGGATGCATGGTGGTGGCAGCATCATGCTGTGGGCCATCTGGATGTTGTATTAGGACGGCTGAATTTTGATGCGGGGATAATTCATCAAACCTACTTAAAGCCCATGGAGGGTGTGAACACTTTGAAAGAGAACGTACCCCTCCAGCAAACAGTGAAGCTAATATGTTCTCCGGTAT
Source organism: Fundulus heteroclitus (assembly GCF_011125445.2). Lineage (NCBI taxonomy): Eukaryota > Metazoa > Chordata > Actinopteri > Cyprinodontiformes > Fundulidae > Fundulus > Fundulus heteroclitus. The sequence goes on from NC_046384.1 coordinate 8,180,124, forward strand.
CGCCGCACTGAAATCTGCTCTTGTTGCTGTTCTTTTGGTCGGCTTTCTCCAAGAGTCTAAAGGAAGGGCGACGCTTCAGGAGTTTCATCGGCGTCCAAACCGTCGGATTACCTGCAGTGTGTTGGCAGCTCCTTACAAGAACCTGCGCAACTTTTTACTCGTGCCAAAAACCGAGCGCGACCTTCGGTGACCACAAACCTGCTCGGAGGAGCGAACCACAACAAAGTTGACATGCTGCTGCTGCTGCTGTTGTTGTTTTTTGTCTCTGCTTAAACCCAAACCCACCACGGCCGGGATCGAAGCGGTATTTTTATTCCCCTCCGCGCATCTCCACACTCCACGGACCTGCGCGGGAACCCTGATCCCGTCTGGTAGCTCTCGTTTGAAAGCATGCCTGGCTGCTCTGACCCGATCCATACTGCACACATCCCTCCCCTCGCCTGGGAGGATGAAGCACACACACACACACACACACACACACACACACACACACACACACACACACACACACACACACACACACGCGGCCTAACATGCAAGGATGCGCGGTGATGCTAACGCAGAGAGAAAACAATGCAGGGGAGGCTCAGCGGCACACACATTAAACCATACGCTTCCTAATGCCTTTAGGAAAAAAGGCGAGGAGCGGCGGACCACCTGCTGAGAACAATACACACTCATTCTGGCCCGGCTTTGCTTCAGTTTGCTGAACCGGCTCCATTGATGTGCCGTTTGTCGACTTTTTCACTCCTCAAACTTACTTCAAAAGCGCCTCTGTTTGCTCTCCCTATTAACAGACCGCCTCTAATCACCGTCGGTTCGATACACATCCACTTCCCCCAGCCTCGCTGACACGCGCCTTTATTCTTTTATAGAGAAAATATTATCTTGTAATTTCAAAAAACAAAAAAAAAAAAAATCTAATTAGGGTCCCAAACGTCCAGGAAAAAAAAAAACGAATGCCTTATTTCTTGACTCCATTCCTCTGCTTTGGGTGTAAATAAGCACACAGCTCTAAAACACGTTTAGTGTCTTCACAAAAGAAAAGGTTTAAAGCCCTACCATCATCATCATCATCATCATCCTGGTCCTGCTTTTATATATGAAAAGATGCAACTCTGACACGGAATAAAGCAGAACGACTTCAACCCAGCACCAGAACGCTTTATGGTGAGGGTACCACCACACAGAGTGGACCAGAGATGAGACGGTTCTGTTTGCAGCGCCTCGAGGCCGGCGTCACAGTTGGTGCTTTGAGAAGGCGGCTCTTTGACCTGCAACAACGGCCGTCCATTCAAAGGCGTTCAAAGGACACCTTTTAGTTTTGAAGCGGCATGTTTGCCGTTTTATTCTCTTAAGATTTTATTTTTCTGCTCTCTCTAACGATCAGACTAAGACACCCGGGGTTATAACGGGAATTTAAAGTCAACCTGGCAATGAGCTACATCATGGTGGAGGAATTGTATTAATCAGGCCAGATTTAATTAAATTCAAATTAAATTTTATTTATATAGCCCCAATTCATGAAACATGTCATCTCTAGGCTCTTTACAAAGTCAGATTCAATCAGATTATACAGATTGGTCAGAAAGTTTCCTCTCTAAGGAAACCCAGCAGGTTGCATCAAGTCTTGACATGCAGCAATCCCTCATACTGAGCATGCATGAAGCGACAGTGGAGAGGAAAACTCCCCTTTAACAGAGAGGAAAACCTCCAGCAGAACCAGAACCAGGCTCAGTGTGAACGCTCATCTGCCTCCACCCACTGGGGGTTAGAGAAGACAGAGCAGAGACACAGAAAGCACAGAAGCTCACATTGACCCAGGAGTACTTTCTATGATAGATGGTAATAGTGGATGATCAGTCTCCCTGGATGATGTCACAGCTAACAGAACGCCAGACCAGGTGAACCTACTATGAAGAGAAAAAAGACAGAGAACATAAAGTTAAAAGCTGAAATAACAACAAACAATGCAAATTGGAGAGCAGTAGGAGAACTCAGCAGAGTGAGAAAAATAGGCCCTGATGTCCTGCAGTAGCCTAAGCCTATAGCAGCATAACTATAGAGGTAGCTCAGGATAACATGAGCCACTCTGACTATAAGCTTTGTCAAAAAGGAAAGTTTTAAGATTAGTCTTAAAAGTAGACGGGGTGTCTAAAAGTGGGAGTTGGTTCCACAGGAACAGGATTTAAGGGTTTTAGAGTTGTGATGGCTCAGATTAATTTACTCCAGTGACGCAAGATCTTGTGTATTACAAATGAAAGTTAACCTATTCAGAGCAAAACAAAAAAAAGAAATGAGAATAAATTACATAAACTACTAAAACTGCAACACAACATGAACTAATTTAAGCCTTTTTTCATCTTTTCCATTGTTGTCACTAATTGTAAACATGCAATATGCTCTTTTTTTTTTATTAATTCCATAAAAAAAAAGTGATATTCAATTAAATCTACTCTAAACGGGGATTTAAGGCAGGAAAGTGGTTGGTAAAACTAAATGTACTCGGTTTTCAGCTCATACCCAGAATTCTCCTCGGCCCACTGATGATCCGGGTCCACTGCAGAACCGAGACCAGTGTGAAATTTCCCATTGGCATTGCTGCGCCGGGAAGCTTAACTGCCCCCTTTACAGATGTCCCCGAGGCGTCCTGTTGTCAGCGCAGAGCATTAATATTTCTATTTTTAAATGACACGGTACGTCAAATTAGCCTTTTGTTGTGTTTTCACAACGTTTCATCACCCAACCAAACGGGTTATTTTGAACGGTGTCCTCTCGTTACCCAATATCACCAATTCTGAGTCAAAAGTAAACGAGGCTGTGCTTCTCACCACCTCTTCCCTTCAGAGTTCTGTTTAGCACTTTTTCTGGTTTCTATAAACATGAACAACAATGCTATTGCTATTCTGCTCGTCACGGCTTCAGAGCGCGCTTCAGGACGACGACGCACAGCTCGATGCTTTACGTCGCGCAGGTGGTATTTCTCCTCTAAAGCTTTTATGGACCTCCCCTGGAAGCCCATCTGTCCCAGGCGATCTGTTATTTTTAAGCATTTTTATTAGATCCTATATTTCCTGTGCAGAAATAGGCCCGATCGCTTCAAGAATACAGTAAATGGAACAGAAACGCACACACAGAAGATTACTTTACAAGAGGAAAACTATTAGTTTTAACCCTTTTGGTCCACTTTATATACACTACCTGGATTTATTTTGATGGTTTTAAGCTTTAAAAACTGAGAAAATTGAGTGTTTTTCCCCAGTTTTTCAGGACAACTTAACCTTTCGTTCAATATTGTTGCAAGTTTTCGACTGTGCAGCAACATTTTAAAGGCCATAACAAAACAAACTAAATACCTTCTACCTTGACCTGACAGCAACAGGTGGGTTTTAGAGGGGCCACAGCTACAAACGAGATCTAAACGGACGCTCTAGACCTGCAAAACAGGAGAAAACTGGCCTAGCGCAGGAGTTTAGATCGATCTATATATATATATATATATATATATATATATATATATATATATATATATATATATATAGCATGTATGCAACGGCATATCCAATATATCATCTTATGAATCACGTTAATTCCCCCATGTGTGTATATTAAGCTTAATTTTGGACTAAATGCGATAAACGAATGCGGGCCGGTCCATGCCGGTGCCGTGGACTCACTTCAAAGTGTTAAGCTGCTGAACTCTGAGCATAAATGGATCCATTTTAATCGGGCTCAATTGAATTCACGACTAATTTTTTTTATTAAACACTGAAAACTGTACAGTAGGAGAAAGAAATCCCTAAAAAATCCTTTCATATGAAACCAAATCTGCTGCATCTGCCGGCCATGATTCACCAGATGTTCATAGGGAGTAAATATGGTGTTTTTTTCCTTCTCTTTCTTGTTTTGTGTAATTTGGGTGAGCAAACCCTCGAGGCAATAACAATCCTTAAGGGTTGAATAAAAGCTTAAAGCTTAATCCACACACTCACGGCTCTTTAAGTGATCATTACTGCCTGGATTTGCCCACCTTCTGATTCACCACCGCGTCGCTGATTTATATCTGCAGAGGAAAAAAAAAAAGAAAAGAAAAAAAAGGTGGGCGATATCTTTTGCTCTGACAAAGACGAGAAATGGGTCTTTAAAGGTAATCGTCTGGAAATGTAAAAGTGTTTTTTTTCCCTCCCTCTCTCTCTCTCTTTATTTTATCTGGTTAATCCTGTTAGATCTGGATGCAGATTGCGAGGAGTGCTTTAATCGGTCCTAAGGTGTGGAAGGAGGGATAATGGAGATTGAAAAAGATATGAAGCGCGTTTCAGGCGGTACTGAAGGTGAAAATGAGCTTAAAGGGATCACAGAAAAGCAGAAAAAATATTTGACAAGTTAATAAATATCATACTAATGAGATAGGTAGATAAAACAACAAGGCAACAGGGGCACAGAAATGATTCATTTGTGTTATTCCTGCGCGCCGGATCACAAAGAAAGTCGTTTCTTTTTATTATTTCACGGCCCCAGACGTCTTTGACACGGTTATTATTGCTTGTCACCCCATTGCATTGCAGTTTGCTGCTTTGACAACTTACATTATTCCTCCAACGCAGGACTGTCACGTCCTCCGACAGCTCCGGCTCCATGCGGGAGACGCCCCGATGTTTTTCACCCCGCGTCTAACAAAACGGATCAGTTTGGGGTTTTTTTGTCCGCTGGCGGGCCAGGAGTTGACAGAACCAACAAACACCCGCGTTGGGTTGGATTTGCTTTTGTTTAGTTCTTTTAGTGACTGAAGGAGATACAAACAGCGCAATCAGTGGTACGCAGGGAGCGGTGTTGCATAAATGTCTGTTTTATAAGGCCTGATGGAGCCAGACGGAGAAGAATGTATTTCTTAGGAAATACACCAATATCTCATAATTCAAATTCAATTCAAATTCAAATATTCATTACTCCCTCAGGGAGACTAAATGCTGGTTTCTTTCAACGAGTCGTTGTAGGTGGTGATGGCTGCAGGCAGGAAGGGTTTCCTCTCTAATAAAACTTTTAAAAGGTAAAATAAAACTTTAGCCTTGGACAGACGATTTAAACATCATCAAGAAATCTGAGTGTTACGAGTTATATAACCAAAACTGAGCACAGTTTCTCATTATTTTGCCCTATGATGCTAAATCTTTGCTTTATTTGCAGTTAAGACTGCCACTAACTTTGTGATGTCTCTGTTTTTCATGGCTTAGAAAGTACCCCAGGCTAAGTACTACTTTGTCTATCCCTTTTTTTTTTTGGACCACTGACTGAATTACTTGAAAGTACCCCAGGCTTAGTACTACTTTATTTATCCCTTTTTTCCTTGGATCAATGAATGAGTAACTAGAAAGTACCCTGGCTAAGTACTACTTTGTTTATCCTTTTTTTTCTTGGACCACTGACTGAATTACTTGAAAGTAGCCCTGGCTAAGTACTACTTTATTTATCCCTGTTTTTATTGGACCAATGACTGAAGAACTAGAAAGTTCCCCAGGCTAAGTACTACTTTATTTATCCCTGTTTTTATTGGACCAATGACTGAAGAACTAGAAAGTTCCCCAGGCTAAGTACTACTTTGTTTATCCGTGTTTTTATTGGACCAATGACTGAAGAACTAGAAAGTACCCTGGCTAAGTACTACTTTATTTATCCCTTTTTTCTTGGACCACTGACTGAATTACTTGAAAGTACCCCTGGCTAAGTACTTCTTTATTTATCCCTGTTTTTCTTGGACCACTGACTGAAGTACTAGAAAGTACCCCTGGCCTACTGCACACTACCACCAACAGTATGAACCCTGATCTTTTCCGATGAAAGAGCCATCAACTTTGGTTTGTTCTTACAGAAAATACAACCTGGCTACTCGGTCCTCCTGTGTTTAGCTGAGTTTCTTGTTGAACAGAGCTATTGCTGCATTTAACTTTGTATCGTTTGTATCCTCTCTGTCATTTTATTTCATAGAAAGCGCTCCTGACCCAGAACTTCTGTATTCTTTCTTTGCCTCCTTCCTCTCTTCACAATCCCCAGTCAGTTTCTAAAAGGAGTAATTATCTCCCCTGCACAGAACAGGGGATTGCTGCAGTCAGCAACTTCTGGATCCAGCTTCCTTGGACGTAAAGTTTTACCACGTGACCAACTGGATTCAAATTGTGTTAAACTGGGTTGAACTGGACTCGTTGGTTTGCATTAAAATGAACTGATTTTAATTGGAGCTTGGCGGACTTTCTAAATGATCGGTTGTAAATTAAACCTTTTTTTTCCTGTAAAGTTCCTTGAGATGACATTTGCTTCCTGTTGATGTTAAAAATAGAAACTGAACAGAGTTATAAAGGTTCTGTGAAGCCGACATTTACTGACCAGAATAGAGAGGAAGTCATTTTCCAACAATTATCCAAGTCTGGTGATGCCAACATTTCTTCCTATTTTTGCTGACAAATGGGTAAATTTGTCAGCATTCACTCCTCCTGATTGTCCTGATTGGACGATTGAGACGAACAGGTAATAATGGGGTTTGCAATTCATAGAAAGTTCATTTCGCCTTTCCTTTGACACTTAAAAGTGCTCTGCAGACGATTAAAAGCCGCAGGTTAAACCCATCGGTGTGGTCTCTGATTATCACCCCTCTGTATATTATTGGACATCGCTGCTGTTTACGCGTACGAGGCCCAGCAGCAGCGAATTAGGCACGGCCACGTCCAGACGAGAGAGTTTATCGTGGCGAGCGTAAACACGTCGGCGCGGGGAGGAAGGTGTAACGGAGAGGATGTTGTGGATCTAAGATGCAGGTTGCAGATAAAAGGCGTAATCACAACAAATGACCCTGTATTATTACAGATGTGGAGGATAGCATGTTAAACGTGGGAGAGAGCCCGAGGGGGAGGAAAGGGGGGGGGCGCCACGGTGGTTTGTTTTCCTCAGCAACAGGAAAAAGAAAAAAGAAAATACCAGCTTGGATGCCGAGATGGCGCCCACGCCGTTCCCAGGTTGCTCCGTGCTGACCTCTGCTCAGGTGGTCTTTGAAGTTTTACTGCCCAACTTAAAGCCTTCGCCTGTACCGCTCGGATCTTCAGCTTGAGATGGCTTTATGTCTGCAGATGTGCGCCGTTAATCCAGGGACAACGTGAATCGGTGAGATGGACTTCCTGGGGTCGCGCAGAAGGACGCTGATGGTCCAGGTTTAACGTGGCCGAGGGAAAATAAACCCAAACCGGCCCGGAAACGCCGGCTTATTCCAGCTCAGGAGCAAAGCAAAGATTTAACATGTGCAATCCTCCGACGCCCTCCTACACTCCCCCACCAACTCCCAGAGGCAGTTTTATTCTTTCTTTTCAAGCCCGTAAAGCATCTAATATGCCTTTCCTGCACTTAACTGCAGCTTACCTTATTATATTATTGCATCACGTGTTCGCTGCCCTACAAAAGCCAAAGAGTGCGAGCAACGTGGGCAGCGAAAACCGAGCTGAGCTGCTCCGACAAGGCGGCACAGCGGTCCAGAAAAAGGATTATTTATCGTTTAGCTGTGTATTTATGAGCAGAATTAGTTTCAGCAGTTAAAGCCACGTTGTACTTTTGACCTTTTCTTTTTACTGCTGTTTAACTTTTTTTTTTCCTCTTCCTCCTGAAGATGATCTTTACACGAAGACGCCTCAGGAGCCGTAGAAGTCTGCGGGCCTTAAACAGCCCGAGGTCACTGTTTGCTAACTGCTCTGTGCAAATATAATTGTGTATGTTTGCAAATATATGTGCTGCTTAACCAAACCCCTCGCTTAATGAGCTTCCCTCTAATAGCCGTGTTTGACACAATTACCAAGGGACAAAAGCATAGAGACCAAACGCCCTAAAAAAAAGTGCAACAGCTTTCCTGAAAAACACATTTTATGTAAAAAAAAGCTCACTTTCTAATGCACATTTAATTAAATTTGCCCATGTTAACCTTCTTTAACCTTAAAAAAAATAAAAAAACATGAGCTCACACTTGACGCTGCCCAATAAAATAGAAATCTCCTCCAAGCCAAGTGTGGATCTTGGGTTCTTGCCTCTGAATTACATTGCAGGGACCAATTTATGTCACAGTGTCAAATAGTAAAGTTCAAAGACTTATTTAATCAAGAAGCTCACACTTGTGCATAGAGTTATGTTTTCAAACTCAGCAAAAAAATTATAAAAAAAAGGCAAATCTGCCAGCTTAAGGTGGTCACAAAACTCCATATTTTACTCCAGACTTTGCAGGACTTCAGAAATCTTGTTGCATCGCCTCTGGCCACAGCTTCCAGGTTATTTTCACAGATGGGAGGCAGGCGGCATCCATCTTTCCAGGGAAGTCAATTCCTTTTTGGCCTCGGAAGTGTCAGCCCCGGCAAACAGGGTTTTGATAAATGGAGGTCAAGGTGAGCAGTCACCTGGTGCTCCTGTTCAGCTCTAGTACTGTGTTAGAAATGTCCACTTCTTCATTCCCTTGGTCACTGTGTTATTTTCACTATATAGAGGAAGTAATGGATAGGGTTAGTCGGCCCTTTTTTTCCCCATTTTGCAACGACACAAACTGCACTGCTAAATAAGAGGTGATGCTGAAAACCCACTGAGATTGATGCCGTCTGTTACAGTAGCAATCCTTTCTCCTATTACCGTATTTTTCGGACTATAAGTCGCTCTTTTTTTCATAGTTGGGCCAATCCCGCGACTTATATCATACTGACCAATATGAACTAGTGAGTAAACATTACCGTCTATAGGCTTTACCGCTGAAGAAATAATCGAAACAATAACTTATAAAGAAGAAAGACTGAACAAATATGAACTGTATGTTGAACTGTATGTTGTTTTGATGTGCGAAATGCGCTGATGAGAACTTTCCCGGTTTGAGTTGCTGGCTTCTTAAGCTAATTTACTCCATTCATCCTCCCAGGTATGTTCCACGTTATTCAGCCTGTCATCAATGCAGTTGTGAAATTGAATAAGTTGCTTTATAAGATTAAATGTCAGTTTTTAGTCTTGAATTGTGTGAAATAAATTTCTAAATACGAGCAATTTATAATCCTGTGCGAGTTATATGTTTGTTTTTTTTCCCTTTTTATGGTGCATTTTTTGACTGATGCGACTTATATAACGGAGCGACTTATGGTTTGAAAAATATGGTAGTTGTATTAATTGTTATATTACAGACCGTTAGGATTATATATATTTTCAGTGTTGTAATTTTAATGTATCTCTAAAATGGTTGCCACTTAAACTTAAAATGGTTAGAAAACAATTGCAATACCTGAGTAGTTGTTCGGCTCCAGCTGAGACTGAAGGCCAAAACACAACGGATGCTTCTGACTGTTAAATCAAATCAGTTTATTTATCAGCTGTCAAGTGAGGAAACTAAGTAAGGAAACCCAGCAGATTGCATCGAGTCATTGACTTGCAGCATTCACTCTTCCTGAAATAAAATGTAGCCACAGTGGACAGTCGCTAGCATCGTGTTGTTGACTTTGCAGCAATCCTTCATACCGAGCTTAAAGGATCCTATTCCTTCAAAGCACACAGTAGCTAATCATTTGCGGGGATGGCTTTTGCCGGTGTCACGTCATCCAAAAATCCCCATCCCCCTAATGCTAATAAACATGTTAGCACAGCAAAATCCACATCAGCATTACAATGTCAACATTAACGTTAGCATCTACAGCACACGAAAAAATTAACATCCGAAGCAAAACATTAACATAGTAACTCTGGAGTTAATATCTGTAGCCGATTAATGTGCTGACAAACATGTTAGCATCTATATCAACATCACAATGCTAATATTAGCATTAGCATCTCCAAGAAAATTTGTAGGCAGCTATACAGAGGATAAACTATTTAGGTTTAATAGCAATGTGGCATTTTGGGTTTTGACACTATCTGTCGCTAGCAAAAAGCCAGCATGCTAAAATTATTGTTAGCATTCACAGTCAAGATCCACATTAGCATTATGATTCCAACATTAGGGTTAGCATGTACAGCACAACAACAAAAAAATTAACATCTGAAGCAAAACATTAACATAATTACACTGGAGTTAATATCTGTAGCGAATTAATGTGCTGACAGACATGTTAGCATCTACATCAATATCACAATGCTAATATTAGCATTAGCATCTCCAAGAAAAATTGTAGGCGGCTACACAGAGGAGAAACTATTTAAGTTTTATAGGAATGTGGCATTTTGAGTTTCAACTGTATCTGTAGCTAGCAAAAAGTCAGCATGCTAAAATTATTGTTTGCATTCACAGTCAAGATGCCAACACTGGTATCCATAGACGGACAATTGCATGCTAACTTAACCAAACTCCTTCTAACCAGGTGGCAGAATATTGTTTATTTTGACCAACACACATTAAGTTCTGCATCCTATTAAAACATTTCTACTCAGGTATATATTTCATTCATGGTCAAGGTTAAATAATATATTTTGCCATTATTTTCGACTTTATTGATCTGTAACACTGACTACCGGCAGGACATATAAAATATACCTCAGTTAAACCAAAATCTTGACTGAAGCATGCAAGGAAATGTTCAAATTAATGTCTTAAGACAAGTGCTGGATGCAGTTCTACTCTGCCAAAATCCCCACCTGCTGCCATGGTGTCAGTGAGGTAATTTTCAATCAATAAATAAATAAATGAAACACCTTACATATTCAGCAGCTGTTATGATCAGCTGCTTTGACAACAGAACATGCATATCTGCATGATTGCAGCACTCCGAGCAGGAGCAGCTCTGTGATTAAAAAAGAGCACTTGAGACTCGAGGAGCACAATAGGGGCCTGACCTTCCTGAGTCTACAAGTGGGCCACCGGGGCTCCTGGGGGCTCCTCGGCGCGACTACAGATCTCATTTCAAGACATCGTGATTAAGTGCGGCCAGAAGCTTCAAAAGCCTCGGCACATCCTCAAGATTTCAACGACCTGCGAGATGCTGAGGAGAATCTGATTATAATAACACAGTATTACCAATCCTTGCTGTGACACCTTTCAAAGCTTTTATTTTATTTTTTTTAGATAATTCTAAAGTAAAAATCTGAAAAAAGTGTGGCGGGCATTTGAATTCAGTCCCCCTGAGTCAGCGCTTTTTTAGGACCACGTCTTTTGGGGGTATTTCTCCAACAATTTACGCACTTTGTCAATTTTTATTTTTGAAAATAGCTCAAGTTCAGTCAGAGGATCCTCGCTGTTTCCAGCTTACTTTAATCAGAACTTTCAATAATGTATTTCTCTGGACAAATTCAATATTTGTCTTTTTAACAAATTCACCTGATACAGCTTGCCTGCATATAAAAAAGGGAACTTACTTTTTATGTTATTTTATTTAATTTAATTTTAGTATTATTTTTTATTTTTATTTTTTATTATATTTTGTTAAAAAGGAAAACAGGAATATCTGGACAGCATTAGTAGATAAAAACAAAACCAGACAAAAAACAGAATTTCCCACAGCATGATGCTGCCACCACCAGGTTTCACCGGTATTTCATGATTAGGACTGTGCATTTTTGAAAGTTTTAACAATATATATATTTAAGGACGAGAAGGCAATTATTTCTATTCAATTAATCAGAGTAGAGAGCTTTAATAACTAGTTGACCTGCAATAGATCTTATTTAGTGGTATCAGCATAAAGGTGGCTGAATAACTATGTACTCCACACTTTTTACATTTTCATTTGCAAAACAATTTGAACATCTTGTCTATCAAATAAATAGCCTAATAAAGTGCATAGCGGTTTGTTTTTAAATGAATCTGTAAGAACAATTTTAAGGATTCTGAATTTATTTGCCATATTCAGCCAGGCACTGTAAAGAAAGACTCAAGTTCAAGACCACTCTGGTCCTCTCATGGTTTTGCGCAAATTAATAGCTGCAATCTGGCAGCAGGATCCATGCGGCGCGGGGTCAGCCAAATGATCGATAAGGCTGTAAACAAGCAAAGAGTTTGGCCACATTATCTAAACCACTTCATTTGGGTTTGACATTAAAACTGCCTTGGTTAATTTGGCTCGCCCAGGGGTTTATTTACAACCTGTCTGACCGCTCCACTGTTTGCGTTTCCTGCCCAGTCAGACCTCTGCTAAACAATCTCGCAGCGTTGCCAGATACCAGCAATTAACATACAGTGTTATTAACACTAATAGGAGACAGGAAAGTACTGGGAATTTTCCTTTAATGCCGAGAGATTTGGGGGCGGGGGGGTAAAGGGAACCGGGACAGGGTTTGGCAAAATTCGCCTCGAATAACTTTTTACCTCCCACCCGTGGACGCCCATCTGTAGTCAAAGTAAGGTCTGCTGTGAGTTATGTCAGATGAAGCGATTACCAGAGAGGGGGCCAGGAGGATAATGACGAACAGATGTGGGTCGCTTGCTTGCGTTCTCATACATCCACTTTTTTCTTGCTGTCATCTCAGCTTTTTTCTCCCAGCTCCGCTCTCCGTTCGTCTCCCATATATTTCTCCCACCTTTGTGTCTCCCCCTCCGGCTCACCCGCAGCTGTCCGGTCGCAGGGTGCTGGGGGCGAGCGCCACCCGGGGTAGAGGTGCACTTGCTCTTTCCTGCTGTAGAGCAGGGCGCATCAATCACGCAGGTGTCTCCACCGGCAGCGGGAGGGCGGTTAACACATTGCACATGTAGCCGGAGACAATCTATCAGCAGACGGGCCCATGTTAATGCGGGGGCCATGGACAGGTTTTCAGCTCCCGCGCCCCTGCTCCGTCATTGCGAGCTCCCTCACATGCTGAAAGGGTTTCGTGCTCTGCGTTAGTTTGTTTGGGCAGGTGAGAACAAGGACGCGGTGGCCGAGAGGCGGCCGAAGATGTGGATGTTTCTGGTCTTCAAAGCAAACGGCAGCGGGGTTTGTTAGCAGTGAAAACGACGGGGAACAACAGGAAACACGAGGGATTAAGGGTGTCAGGACACACACGTATACTGGACTGTTTCTGTGCGCTCCCCGACACCAGACGATGGAAAACACACTTCAACGACCGGGTCTAACAAACAGGAAACGGACGAATCCACAGAGTGGGAGTGACGCTGCACAAATTCAGAGGGTTTAATCTGACAAGACAACAAATGTTATTGTGGCAAACAGTCACGAACATGGCGGGAAGCTTGTCCTAAGAAAATTTATTTTATATCCTGATTCCACATCTTTCTAGACGGATTGTTCCAGAACTCACCTTTCCTTTTCTGAACAAATGTTAAAGTTTAGAAAAATAGACAAAGGTAGTCAATGGAAAAATGATGCATGGATGGATGGATGGATGGATGGATGGATGGATGGCTGGATGGATGGATGACGAAATGGATGGATGGATGTTTGGATGGATGTGTAGGTGGGTAAATGTGGATGGATGAAGAAATGGATGGATGGATGATGTATGGATGGGTGGATAGATGAATGCATGGATAAAATAATAGATGGGTGGATGAAGAAACAGATGGATGGATAGAAGTGGATATATGGATGGATGGATGGATGGATATATGGATCAAGTAATGGATGGGTGAAG